>NC_060158.1:22703325-22723250 GCF_021292245.1 Micropterus dolomieu | reverse complement strand
GTCCCCCTTCCCCCCCCCCCCCCCCCCGCCGCAGACACACACATTCACGCAGACACACACATACACACACTCTCTCTCACTCTCTGAAGGAAACCTCCTCTCCCCGCCCCGCCTTGTTCACAGTAGCACACTGCAAAAAATAAACCCGGTGGTCAGTTTACAAATCTAATGTTTAGCTAAACACGCAAGAAAGAAATAATGTATCCCAAAATTGTTTTTACTGACTTTCTAAGGTTGAAGTTGTTCATTTCCTTTGAAGAATTTTCACATTTTTAAGACAAAAAATAACTGTGGGGGTTGACATTTTTTGCAGTGAGTGCAAGACCTGACTTTAACCCCTTAAGTAGAGGGAGGGAGGCCTCCTCTCCGTGAGCTAAAGTGATACATTCATTAGTGTCATCCATCCATCTGGTGTCAGACTGAGGTGCACAGTGTGTACCTGCACTGTCTCCCGCAGCATATGTCCTTTATGTCAAGTCTCATCACACATTTGCACCTGCAGACTAAAGAAACAGCCACACTAAGGTTCTTATAGGCATGGAACAGCCATGCCATGGGAGTTAAAAAATTAAGTATGATAAGGGATTTTTAAAACTATGAGGAGGTCTAAAGTATTTAGCACTATAAACAAAAACAAGCATTGGCTTTACTCTAAACCTACTACTGAGCACCAAGCACCATAAACACAAATTAAGTAGCCTACATTTACAATTGGTACAATATATATATATATATATATATATATATATATATATATATTGGGTCCACAAACATGGATGTAGCCAGGATTTCAGAAATACCGGGGTCACAAGCCCCTCCTTCCCCACAATAATAATTTTTAATAAACATTTTATTAACTTTGAACTGTTCGAATAAAATACTCTATGAATTTTATTTCCAAACATGGATGTCTAAACCATGTTTAATAGCCTATTCATTTATTGGCCTAAAAGTAGAATGGGTGTACACAGCATATTGCAAGTGTAAACAAAATCCTGGAATCAGATCAAATAATAGCCCCCAAGTGTCAGTGTTCAGCCAGCGACATCATAGCCATGATGCAAAAAAGTACTTTAATAATTTGCCAAATAATTTACCGTTTTGTCAAACATGACAGCCTTTAGACCTTTCTTACTCTATACACTTTCATTGTGGTAAGCACCTCTCTCCAACATCGGTGTGCGTTCCTCCTCTCTCTCATCATCAAATTGGATACCACTCATGGTCCCCAGAGGATGAATTCTACTGAATTTCCATCTAGCCACTATCACGTCATTAGTAAGCTAACATTTGTGTTAGCATGCTAACACACTAAACTAAGATGGTGACTGTGATAAATATTACTTGCATGGCAAACATTATCAGCTCGTTAGCATTCTCACTGTGGACATGTTAGCCTTTTGACACAGCTGTATAGATTATTACTGCAGTTAAGTGCATTTCATATTATTTGTCCTCACATATAGCCACACACTGGAGTGTCACGGTTCTGCTGTGGCACTTCCTCATTCCTAGTGTTTTCAGCTGTCCCCTGTCTTTGTCTGTGTGTGTGTGTGTGTGTGTGTGTGTGTATGTTTGTATGGGCGCTCCAGTCTCCCACCTGCACACCTGTGACACTCCAGTCCAGACATCCTCCTGCCTCTGACAGACAGCTTGGACACATGTAAGCCTGCCAAAATCAAAATTGAGCCTGTATATACATGAGTTCAAGGCCACATGTATGTGAAGCTTCATCATAAAAAAGTCTGCTCTGTAACTAGGTCAAAGGCTATTTCCAGAATCAGCCCTCCACGTAGGCCTTTGTTTACAAAACCAACACCAGGAGATACTCATAACTACATCACATGGGAGTGTTTACACTCACAGAACTTGGCAGAATTTCTCTGCACTTGTACTCATTAAAGTACTGACTGAAATTACATATGTTATTGAACATTTAAATCGGTGTGTGATGGCCTTTTTAGGTTAGACTGCACTTGCAGTAGGCTGGTGTTTACCGCAGCGAGAGCAAAGAGTGTCTTCACTCACAGGAGCAAATGGGAGACAGCAACCTAAACCCAGTCCAGTGAAGTGAGAAGGAATCAGTGATGAGAAGACATTTAAGAACAGAAGATCTCCAAGACCTTTGCACTTCAATGCAGTGTGTTACATCATGGAGGGTTTGCAACGAAGAAGTGGATTATAGAAGATACTATGGATGTTTAGATACATTAGATTTTTGGGTTGTGTATATTGACAGCTCTGGGGTGGTTCATTGCCTGCTGGCCCTTTCTGTACACATCTATGTTGACTTTCATTTGATTTGTCTCCAAGTTCAGCTAAGCTGGTAGCCATAGTCATTGAGCTAGTACCCACTGCACCTCCATCATATCCACTGCTATTCTAATGGTTCCGGTTCTCCAGTTCCTCAGCTTCCCTCGCCATTGCTGGGAGTATGTTCTCCAGGTAAGCAGAGATAATGGTGACAACGTTATGCTTATATACTATGTGATGTTTGTGTTGCTTTGTTTTGTTTTTTTTCTACATCTATTTGGCCACTTTTTTAGCTGTCCATGTTTGTTGACCCCACGCAGCCAATGTATGTTTCGCATCCACAAAATGAGCAGATGTATGATAACAATGGCATTGGTAGATAGTGCATCATCATCATCATCATCACCACCACCACAAATCACAGACAGAAAGCAATTGGAACGAAAACAGAAACATTAACTTTGTTCAAAATTTACCAGGAATTCCAGTTGTGTTTCTTTGTCCAGGCACTCTCCATTTTGTTTCTGCCCCTCTCAAGACCCAGATAATATTAACACGACATTGTATACTTTTCAGGAGGATGACTTTGTATTTTTACATCACTGATAAACCTACATTGGCTTCAAGGAGGAAAAGAGCATGGCACTCTGTACTTGGCCCGATTCTGGCTGCATTTAGAGTGCTTGGAACATGCTGAGCTTACAGATAGACAGTGGAGACATAAATTGTGCTGCAGGAATGCTTTGAGATTTTTCTGTGGACATTTCTTTTTCTCAAAGTGAAAGGGGGTCAGCAACAGAATTCATTGCAAGTGATTTTAACTATACAGAATTCAAGCTAATGATAGCTGATGGTATCTCCATCAGTGAGGAATATACAAACATTGAACCACCTTATTGTACAACTACCTTTTCTCCTAGACACAAATGAGCTGCTTTTAATACCAAGGTGAGAACAAAGGCCTTTTCTCCCACTTCTCAAATTCATCTCAGGAGAAACAACCATATAAAATTTCATTCATGTCTGACTCTGATCAAAACAAGAGATCTCTAACTGATCTTAAATAAGTCTAATTTAAGTCTCCTGAACATTGGACCATGAGATCAGAGAAAGAGCTCAAAGAAAACTCAGCAATGACTCCTGGGATCTCATGATTCTTCTCAAATATGTCTGGGTTTTCTCATATTGGCCTCAGGAGCAAAAACTCATCTCTGTCTTACTCTGATCAAAAGATGAGATCTCTACAGTATCTTAAATAAGTGTAATTTCAGTCTCCAGAATGTGGATCAGAAAAAAGCTCCAAGATATTTCTCAGTTTTGTCTTAGTGTCCCCACTTAGGGGTTATTTTACTCAAGTACTTTGTTTTTATGGGGGTTTGTACTTTTACTCCCCTTAATAAACAAATCCTTAATGTATTTATTGTTAATTATCTGTTACAAGTTACTGAGAAAAATAAAATAAATTTTGACATTGAAAATAATGCACTTTCAAATGACATGCTTTCCAATTTGTTAAGGTAGTCACAGCCAGCATAACTGGAACACCCAATACTTTGACATGATGTATAGAGATTAATTCATTAATGACCGAATGCACGCAAGAACTGAGATACAACATGTATCTGTCATACAGAATAAGCACTTTTACTTTTGATACTTAAGTACATTCACTATGGAATACATTTATACCTTTTACTTGAGTAGAATTTCTAGGACTTTAAATGTGGATATGGTATTTCTCCTCTTTTAAGTAAAGGAAAATTGTATTCTATTTAATGACAATAAATCCTTCTGGATGGCGCAGGGGCAGTGTTGTTGCCCTTTGAACAACAGGAAATCCAGCTCAGGGCCTTCAGCATGGTTCTCCAAGCACAGACAGTAATGTGATACAAACATCTCCCAACTGCTTTTTAGGAGCAATAAGCAAGACATTAAGGAACTCAAAAAGATCCAATGATGAGATCTCATCTGTTACTTTCATTTATCCTATTGTAATCTCAATTCCGTATCCATTTGTCTTACCTACGTCTCCAAACCTCAATCTCTCTTCATCTCATCCTTTTCTCCTAAGGGGTTTTAGGAGCAACAATTCAGATCGGAGTGATCTAAAAAAGATATACTATTGAGATCTTAGTGTTTTCTCAAGAGTTAAAGAAAAGACTATTCTGAGCAAAAGATTTTTCCTCTGGGAAGCTGTGAGATGTATTTGCAGAGGGAAGAGAATGTATTTTACACTTTACTTCATTCAGATAAATCATGGGCAAAATCCAGCTCCTGTTCACCCTCTCTTACCAGCAGCATTAAACGGTTGGCCACATGTACACACACAGAGTGTTTGGGAGAGGAGAAGCAGTCAACTGGATTGTCTTAAGTATGATTAGATAACAAAGTGCAGATCTAAACAATTTTCATCTTAAATTATTTACATGGGTTTGAGCCAGAAACTGGTTATCTAAAGGCCATATACTGTGCGTTTTCTGCTAGAAGGCTTTGGATTTTTCTTTTCACTGCAGCGTCATCTCTTTCAATAATGCTCTATGTAGAGATAAAATATCCAAGATGCTATCCCGTCATTCAGCATTTTTACAATAAGCTATGTTGGTTTAAAAGCAATTTAAATTATCTAGCTGGAAGGCAAGCTGGAACAACTATTGACCAATTTCCAATCTTCCTTTTATGTCAAAATTACTGGTCTATTTATCTATTCCCTCATTCAACTGAAACTGTCTTGACCAGAGTAGTCAATGATATAATTACTGCTGACTCTGACTTAACATCATTGTTGCTGCTTCTTGACTTGACTGCAGCCTTTGACACCTTATGCCGCATTCAGACCAACCATGAATTTTTGCCTCGCAACGCTTTCCTCACGTGAGTACCTTCGCTGCAAGTGTTCATACACAGAAGGCGATTTTAACACGATAACGTGAATAAACACAACTCGCCTTTACTACAACTGTATGAATCCAAAGTAAACATTTTGCTGTGATTAAATAGCAATAAACGGATTAAACTGATGCCAAAATAACTACAACATGATGCAGATTTGTTAAACATATGAATTCATGCTTTGTCAGGTCAAGACAACAACTTCTAAAATGTTTGTTTTCTGAATGGAGTTTGGGTCGATCAGGGCTATGCTATGCTAACTTGGTCACAGTGAAGTACAATGATAGCTGGAATAAAGTTACAGACACATGTTTTCTGAACTCACCAGGTAGTTCAACCTCCTCGCTTTCTTTTCTCCCAGCAATGTCCACTTTTGTCTGGTTTTTATATAAATATGAAGTCGTAGTCCGACAGAGCTAACGACGCTAACAACAACACTGGAACCGGATGTACACGGAATCTAGCTGCTGAGAAGCTCCAGTGAAGATAAATCAACGTTGAAATCCCAAAAACTAAAATAAAAAGCTAATTTTATAAAAGCAGTTTATTCCGAGCTCCTCCCGCGAGAAAACGGCGTAGTTGTCAGAGCAGAATCTGACCGACTACGGGGGTTTATTTGTCCAGTGGTTGCAGCGCTGCTCCCTGCTCCTCTCCCCCAAGTTTAGCAGCTCTCAGCCGGCCAGCAGATTTTCAATCCCCCGCTCTGCCTGGCCCTCTCCACACAACGCTCTGAAGCCTCGGTGACGTACGGACAAGCTCAACACTAATAGGCTATTGCAACTCAGCGTAATGCGACTTCTTCGCTTGAGTTGAAAATATTCAACTCACGTGAATTCTTTCGCGTTGCCTTTCCAGTTGCCGGCCCCGCCCCCTTCGCATCGCTTTGTGCCGCCCGACAGGAAATCGCGGCTCTACGTGTCTTTGCATTGACTTTGTATGTAAACTCACCGCCCCAAACGCTCGCTTCGCTTTTGGTCTGAAAGCACCATTAGACCACAGAATACTTCTTGGCCGCTTGGAGAAGTATATTGGTATCCAGGGAATGGTGATTTTATGACTTAATTTATATTTATCAAAGAGAACACAGCGTGTGAGTTACAATAATACAATATCTGAATTCTCAGCAGAAAAATGTTGGCGTACCTCAAGGATTGGTCCTTGGCCCGATGCTCTTTTCTATGTTTATGCTTCCCCCTGGTGACATAATTTGCAAATACAGTGTTAATTTACATTGCTATACTGATGATACACTGTATCTGTGAAGCCAAAAGACCTCTCCAAACCCTGAAATGTAGAGGCATGTCTATCAGAAACTGAAAAACATTTTTTTTTTTTAAATAGATGGAAAAAGAAAAAAGATGGGTATGCACTTTCAAAATCAAAAATCTGGGTAGATTATAGAGTGATGTTTGATTCTTGCATGACATGCCAGTTCCATATCAAGGCTAATCCACGGATTTATATCTTCCAGGCTTGACTGTTTAATGCCCCTTTTCTCTGGTCTGGATAGTTGCGCTACAAGAAGTATTCAGTGCGTTCAGAATGCTGCAGATAGGATCTTGATAAAAACAAAAAGATTTGATCATTTAACTTGAATCTGGCTGCTCCTCACTCACTACCAGCAGATTTTAATGTCTCTCTCTTAACCTATAAGGCCTTGCATGGAATTGGACCACCTCATTTATCTGAACTAATTATCCCATATACACCGACACAACCTCTTGATGCTGGTCTCCTGGTCATTCCCTCTGTTTACAGAAAATCGGTTGGTTTCAGATCATTTGCCCACCCCTTATCTCTGGACCGGCCTTCCACTACTTGTTAAATAAGCATGCTGGGTAGAAATGTTTAAATCATCTTTTTAATACTGATGCTTCAATGTGGGTGTTTTATAATTTTTTTTTATTCAAACCTCTCTTCAACTGATGTGACTGTTTTATTTAATTGTTTACTTTAATAATTTGTATTTAATTGCTGTATCTTTGTCCTATGTATTCTTTTAATTGAAAAGTGTTTTGAGACCATGCTGCATGGCGAATTTACCCTTTAAATAACTGAATGGTTGATTGAAGGATCCATTAGAGTAGATTTGAGGAATATCTGAGGTCTGATTGAATGCTCACCTTGGAATATGGCTCATGGATTCCAGCATAAAACCCATTGTGCTGGTAGAAACCAGAGCACAAGCTATTAAGAGATGAGAACCTCCACTACTTCAAAGCACAGCGCCTTATATGAAAGCCAACAAACTTTAAAGGGTAAGGCCTGGCTTGGTCTGATGACCGGTGAGTCCCACTGCTCTGTTTGTTTGCATTTGAAGGTTAAATGTAATAGAGTTACGCAATTGACAACAGAAACAGCTTGATGCTTCCCACTGAAATGGGTCAGCCGCGCAAATGGACATGCACAGTGTTTTGAAAACACAGGAGAAGCATGGTTGTTACATAAAAATTCCACTGACCCATGTTGGGAAATAGTTAAGCATACCAGATGTGGTGGAATCTGAGTCTCTCAAGACCTTGGGAGGTCAACTCAGATACATTCACACAACACACCACTACTCACGCCACCACCATGGGCTAAATTGTCTCCAGTTGTAAATACAGTGTTCAGTGTGCTTACATAGGATGCATAGCAGCCTAAAGATTGACATCAAAGCACTACCCTGTCTGAATGCATCTTTTCATGTGTGAGACAATTAAAATCGTCTTAAACGGTTGGGTCACAAACTCAGTGTGTTGTGACCATTTTGAAACCTCTGAGAGCTCAGCGGAGTAAACAAAACTGAGTCCAGCCACATGGAACTGGGTCATCCTGACATTGTGTGTGTGTGTGTCATCTCTTCCAGGGTACAACGTGTGCGCTCACGGCATGTTTTGTAGGTGATTCATTGTGTGCGTCTGTGTTTGTGGGTGTGTCTGTGTGGACAGAGTGTCTGTGGTTGGGTGGTCTGAGAGCTGTTGTGGACAACCTACTTATTTTTATTGATGTTCACCTCTGAGCTGGAATGCTGATACTTCTCCAAACGAAATATCATACAGAGATCCAAACATAATATCATACAGAGGTTGGGTTTGGTGCAGAGAAGTGAAGGAGGTAGATGAGAAAGCAAAGACCTGCATGGAGTAACGTTATAGCAATGATTTGTTCTTTTTTGGCTCTAGGAATGGCAGTGGTCTGTCAGTCGACCACTTTGGTCCACTTTGTAAACAATTGGATGGATTAACATGAATGGCTGTAGACTATTCACATGAGCTGGAACGTTATTCACCCTGAACAGCAAATTACGTTAGCTGTAAGATCGCAAGCACCTCACCTCCTTTTTCATTTTGTCTCTGCACATTATGAAGTCATCCAGGATAAGCACAAATTTTCTTAAGGTTAAACATTTTCAACTGCTTCTTCTCCTCAGTTAATGACCCCCCCGGTGAATTATTACATGACCATTTGTATCTTTCTATTGATTTTACATGAAATTGAGCTGCATCTAAACTTTGTTGATATATAAAATTGTTTTGTGTCATATTCCATCATAAAGGCAATTCATTCATCATCTAATCCTTCATTGGCTTAATCAATTAGACGACTGCTCAGTGTATACAATAGTTATGTATGCTATATGCTAAAACAAATACAATATTTTTCTAATCTGTGTATACTTGATAAATTTTATCTGCTATTGACATTCACAGCTTCCTTTTCTAAGTTTAAGTTGTTCAGAAAGAGATATTGTATTCTGTGTTCATTGAGTCCTCTGGACTTTACTGTTGGTTTAAAACTACAGTCACAGTGGTTGTTATATTTTTAAGCATCCTTAATCCTTTAATACCTTAGTAATCATTAAATCTAAATCAGTAACAAAATAATTTTATGTCTTTTGCCTTCACATGGAATTTGGATATAATTAGGCATCTACGTTACAAACTAAAATCTTATTAAGAGCTTGGAACACTGTATTACACTAAAAAAAATCATAGACCCGTTTAGTTATGTCAACTTGCTTCTTCTTTTTAACTCAAATAGCTCTGACAAGTTTTGGATTTTGAACTCAAATGTATGAGTTTTAGAAAGTTAAACTTGCATTGATTAATTGTGTTGAATTATAAGCTGAAAAAAAGGCGAGAGTGCAGGGAGGGGAGCAAGAGAAAAAAAATTGCCTAGGTGCTGTGTCTTTTGAGTTTGAGAGAAACATATACATAATCAACTAATTATTATCAGGAGTATCATCAGAGTAAAATGTGTCAATATCTGTTTTGTTATAAACTATAAATATAAATATAGGAACCTTTTTTAAAACAATCAATTACTATTGTGATCAAAAACATTGCTCTGAAGCTCAATTCTGAGGCTGTTCTGTAAATAGTTCTCTAATAACTATAGCAACTTCTGATACCAATTTCAGGCTTAAATAACTTCCAATTAGCCCCGCCCACTTCTAGATTAAGTGAGTATGGAAGGTACAGAAAAACAGATACAGATGGTGGTGTATTTGCTCATCCCTACTAATTATGCACTGCAGATAATTCCATCCATCCATCAACCGCTTATCTGCAGACAGGGTCGCGGGGGGCTGGAGCCAATCCCAGCTGACATCGGGCGAAAGGCGGGGTACACCCTGGACAGGTTGTCAATCCATCGCAGGGCCACACATAGAAAAAAAACCACTCACGCTCACACCTAAGGACAATTTAGGATCACCAATCCCACGCAGACACAGGGAGAACATGCAAACTCCACACAGAAAGGCCAGGGCAAACGGGGTTTGAACCCACAACCTTCTTGCTGCACCACCGTGCCGCCCTGCAGACAAGTCATATATTCAAATTCCAATCAAAATATAGACACTTCTGTGGAAAACAAGACTAGTGCCACTGATGGAAAGGGTTCCTGAAAAAGGCCCTTTTAGAAAGGAGGTGCTGCTATTTTGAACTTTGACTGCAGTGCGCACGGGAGCTCAAGTGGTGCGACACACCAACAAACCGCTCTGCCGTGTCGCAAGATAATAGTGCAGCGGTGCTGTTGTCGTGGTCTGTCTGCAAGGCTCTTCATACATGTAAACTGAAACAAATTTGGAATTTAAATCCCTTAACTTGAGATGGAAAGTAGTATTAATTTGGTTAAGTTGTTTTAACTTGAAACTATCAGTTAGATAACTCAAAGTATGAAGTTGAAGTTATAAAATTTAACTAAAAAAACAACGTTGAGACAACTACAACACTGTAGTTATATCAACTTTATGAACTTGAATTTATGAGTTGAAACAAGTTGAGTTAACTTGCATTTTCAAGGCAGCAGGTTAACTGTCTTATATTTAGTCTTATCTTAAAAATGTGAGTTGAAAGAGTGTAGAATTGTATGTTCATTGCATTCCTTGAATGGACAATGTAATATATATAGTTGTTTTAACTCACAGTATTGAGTTCAAACAATAAATTATCTTTAATTAAAATTGTATAATGTAACAATATGAGTTGAAACAAAGCTTTTTCTTAATGTTGAGTGTACTCACATTTTTAAGGCAGCAATAAAACTTAAGTTTTTAAGTTGAACCACCTTGATAATTTTTACAGTGTATGATTCAGACATTTTCTTTGCTTGTTGTTTTTTTTATTCCGTAATAAGCCTTGAAACTACACACATGCAGACAAGAACATTTTAATTGCTTAATTTATGGTAAATCGACATTCAATGTGTGCACTTTTTTCCCCAAACTCAGGATTCAACAAAAAAACATCTCTGCTAATTAGGTAAGGAATTGTATTGACTTTCAAAATAGTTTAATTTGTTGGAGGCATTTTAGAGAAAGAAGTGTAAGTATCAGGAAACCTCAGGAGATTATTCAACATCTTTATTTTTTTGATTAATTTAATTAACTAAACACTGTGAAATTGAACTGATTATTTTGACTTGTTTTGAAAGACTTAATTAAGTTTTCAACCTAGATTATGTGACTGGACATTATTTGCAGCATGTACATTCTGTGTGTGTGTGTGTGTGTGTGTGTGTGTGTGAGAGAGAGAAATGTGCACTGGCCCCAACTCCCCTCCAAAGTCGCTTAGAGTGAGTCAGGAGATCAAAGTCAAAGCTGTAGATTAATCCACATAACAGGAGCTTTTCTACTAATAACAGAACATTCTTTTCACTCTGGCAGCCTGGTACGTCAGTGCCACCAAGCCTCAAACCCGACCTCTGGAAAAGTACACAGCTACAAAATACTTTATTTCTACACAATAGTGACACCTGACAGAGGGGTTAATACAAAAAGTGTAAACACCACTTTCAGAGAGCATGTGTCTTCTAGTGCAACATGTGCATGTTTAAAGATTATGATAATATTTTGTTTGCCTTAAAAGTAAAAGATACTATAATACACAAATCAAATGTTATCGTAGATGAAAGAGGAGCTCCACATTGTGATTATAGCTGATTTAATTCCTACTAGATTCATGAACCTTTCTCTGTATGTAATAACTTGGAATAAATAGGTGAAAATGGGCTTGGACAACTTTGATAAAGTCTGGGGGCTCTGGGTGAGGTCATCTTAAGAAAGGTTCTTCAAAGCCAATCAACATTTTCCACAAGATGTTAGGCTCTCAAAAGCCAACGTCTTGGTGGCAAATATTAAAAGTATTGGGATATGTGGATATTTTGACTTTAAGAGAAGTATGTTTGGGAGTGTATTGAACTTGATTTACACTCTACATAAGATTGTTCACCCTTTTTGTTTTATTAGTAACAAAACTCCATAAAACTGAATTTTCTCTGCCTGGAGTTCTGCGTTCGGGTCCAAATCCTTTGTTTTCCTAGGCTAAATGTGACACAATGAACCAACCATCATGGACCCAGCAGACACTACCTCTTTATGATTTAATTATGGACCTTTTCAACCTGAGAGTAATGTGGAAACAGGCGATCAGTGAGTATCATGGAGAGGCAATCCTGTCTCTGGCACAAAAAAACAGTGTCTTCAAAGCCTCAGCTGAGGGATTCAATACCTAAGTGGGCCACGGGGACATCCTTAACCCCCCTGCACCTCTGACTACTTCAAAGCCTGCCAGCCCTCAGTTGACTTTGCACCCAGCTACCTTTCAATTCACTAGCATCCAGTCAGGTAGCCACAAACATGCTTGTCACTAGTGTGCTAGCTATCAGTCTGTGCTCCGGCCTGCTAGCATCAAGCCAGCTAGCTTCCACCCTGCTTACCACCAGCCTTCACTCCAGCCTGCTTGCAAACCACCTTCACACCAGTCAATTAGGCTTGGGTTTGTGAGTCTATAGCCTTCCTGTCCTGAGCCAACCTCCTGGACTACTAACAGCCAGCCAGACTGTCTCTGGCCTGTTAACCTCCTGCCAGCTCCCAAGGGCCCCAAACTAACTTAGCAATAGTGCTACCAACTTTTGGGTGAAGCATTGGTCCCTGCAAGTTTTGTGTTTCTTACAGTTGTTGTGCAACTTCAAAGTTTCAAGCTATTTCACCTGATCCCACCTCCATGATTCCCATGAATCTCCTTTTTGTGGAACCCAGCAGCATATAAGACAGCCCCATCAAGAAAGCGGGGTGCTTGACAATCTACAGACTCCCTGTCGTCCAACTTTCTGGTCTCATTTTAACTAGACCCCACTCTAGAGACAGACGACCAGTCAGCTTGCTTAAAACCAGCCAGTTTCTTGCCTGATCCTGCCCTGGAGCCACCTTCTGGGAAGCCCTCTAGAAGGAAGTGTGGCTCTCACATTGTCTTCCTTCTCCTCTGCCCAGCACCATAGAGTCACTGCTGCGCAGCTCCTCATTGTCTCCGCTACCACAGCTCCTGATCCACACCACTGTCCAACTCCTCTTTGCGGCTGCCTCATGGTGCAGAGATCCACAGAGACTGAGCTGTGTCACACACACACATACGTCAGAAACTGAGCTGTCCAGCGCTGGACTTTTCTGGTCACTGCCAGCCAGTGCCTATAAGACCCCGATGCCCTGTTCCACTGAATTACCACCAATCCTAACTGTTCCCAGTCAGCTGCCTGGCTGAAATCAGTTCATGGTCCCCAGTTGACAGCCTGGCAAACACTTGTCCCAGCTAAGCTGCAGCAATCTTCTGTCCCAGCAGAGCTGCAGTAACCTCTCGTTCCTCCTGAACAGTTTGCTGCTCCTGAGTTGCTAATGACTTTGGTTCCTGCGCTGCAGCAATCCTCTGAGCGAGTACTGAATTTCTGTTTTAGAGATGCAGTTGTCTGATGAATCTGAGCTGCAGCAGTTACCTGTTCCTGTACTTCAGCAGCCTCCTGTTTCCCTGACTCCACCTGCTCTCCCACCTGTCTCCTAGTTGTCACCAGCTTCCAGTCGTGCTGCCCTGTTGCCAGTCTCCAGTTCTGCCTTCTCCACCGGTTTCCAGAGGGATCTGCCTTCATTGCCGGCCTCCAGAGATGTTCAGCCTTTGCCGCTGGCCTTCTGAGGGACTGGTAACCCTTTGGGTCCTGCTTCCTGGTCGTCCTTCAGACAGTAACTGACTATTGTCACACACACACAAAAATATGTAATCGGAGTGGAAGTTCTTCACCGTGAGTAAAGTAGACACAACACTCGCAATTTGTAATACCTGTAAGGTCAAAATAAGCACAGACTTTACTTAGGTGGACCGTCCAGGTATATTAACGGTCACCAAAGCTATATGGTATCTGATTAGAATATGCAGACACGGGGGTGTATTTTACAAGCATGGACCAGGTTAAGCAACAGTGAACACACCTTTGGCGATGTCATTCTGTACCATTTGGTTTCGATTGTTTTGATAAGCACAGTGTTTCCCATTAATTAACGAGACCATGGCAGCCCGCCACTAATTTGCTCCGCCATAGTCTTAAAATGAACCGAAAATATTTTTACACCTCAAAATAACGTTTCAGACCTCTAACGTTATGTTTTGTGGGAGCTGCTCTGCACTGCTGTAAACTTGCACGCTCAGACACTTTGGCATCTGACTTGAGACAACCACCTTTCTTTTGAGGTAACTACAGTAACGTTAACAGTCTGTTTCTGTCACTCGTTTATGAGAAGGCGATTAAGCTAGCTGCACATAAATTTAGAGTACACACGTATTAAAGCCTTTATGGTAACTACAACGGACCAGCTCGAGCTGACAGGCAGGTTAGCGACTCCTGCCAGTTTCTCTCTTTACAAAGACAAGTGTTGTAGTATGAGATTCCTACCTGAAGAGAGGCTGTGAAGTCTTTATGCTACGTGATAGAGAACCGCATACAATATAATTTATCAAACTGGGTCGGACTTGTTGAATTTAGCACGTCCGGTTTTCAAAACAAGGTGTCTATACAGTATGGAATTAATATTAATTTGATTATATCATATTCACAGAAAGTATAAAACATATTACATTTGTCCATTAAAAGTAAAAACAACAACAACAATAAAATGTTAGGAAAATTACTTATTCTATTTTCTATTCTTTGATTTAGGGTTGCTGGAAAAACGTTAAATACATTTGTTGACTTCTGTTGCTGTTTCATCACCATTCATAGCTATACAATGGGTTTATGATCAAATAGATTACTAGAGCACAACATTGTTTACAAGAGTTTAAAGTTATTCATAGATAGCCTCTTAATTTTGCACCAAATTAATGCATTTAACTTTAAATGTACCAAATTTTCTACCGGGGGTGCAGGCCCCCGGGACCCCCCAAGAGGGTCCGAGGTTCTCCCATCATAGTCTCTTAAAATTCTGTGGGAAACACTGAGGGAACATCATTGACAACAAGCCTCCTCCACAGTCAGCTCACCTGCTGGTGTGAAAATGTGAGTTGTGTTTTTTTGAGTGACTTCATAAAACAGCAGAGAGAGACAGGTGTAGGGGTGTGCTTGTGTGTGGCTGAAAAGCAAGTAAGGAAGATGAAAGTAGTTTGTCAGTACACATTAAAATAAGAGAAGAGAATTAAGATGAATTTAAATGGTGAGATAAGAAATATTCTACTAGAAATAGGGTAATGTAAAATATACAGTATTCTGTAACCTGGTGCAGTTTTGGAGAAAATGTTATTTAAGGGGCCATTATGGAGTTTTCAGCTGCCTCTAGCGGTGCGGTTTTAAGATTGCAACCAGGCGTGTGCTCGTATGCGTGCTCGCTTGAACAAACATGTTCAACTGCTCTGTTACTTCAACATTCCCTGCTCAGAGGCAGATCAAATGCGGCTCCGTACCTTTCATACAGCGCAGTGAGCCGCATATCGGCACAATCCTCCTAGAAAAAACGGTGTGAGAGCGGCTATAAACAGACAGGGAGACAGCTTTTCAACTCCCACTGCAACGTTACAGTAATATTTTAATCAGCTGCAGGTTGAACTAATCCATGCTCGTTACATGATAACTTTACATTTACTGCATTTAGCCGACGTGCTACATCATTAGCTTGCCTGCTGCTTTTCAGTAACTAACATTACTATCTGTGTATCTTTCACCGGAGGCTCAGCAATGTGAGCACTGCTAAATGTATTGGATGATACAGAAATGGGAAGTGAACTGGACTGAATATTATAATGAGATTGTTGTCACACTTTATAACAGGTAGTCCGCAGTAAGTAACATTACTGTAAGGTTAGTGGATGGCTCTTCCTCTGTGTTGTTGTCGCTGTTTTGTTTGCACCGGATAACGTTAGCAACTGCTTAGCGTTAGCCGGCGAGCTAACGTGACTCTCTCTGTGTTTCTCCAGCCTTTCTGATGTTAACTGTGTTTTTATTTGACATCATCTGAATATTGTTTGGTCTGATGGGCTTCAACACATAAACCTTTCTTGTTGTTTTTAACCTTTACGTGGAGTTTCTGCCGGTGTCTGTGTTGTGCTGGCAGCCGGTCGTTTTATGGTTTTAATGGACTGCATGTCGTTAGCTGCGGTGTTGTCGCTGTAGTCAGAAAGAGGCTCGGGAGCGCACACAGAGCTACATCTGACCCGGTGTCCTCACATTAAAAGCAGAATAGTGGCTGATGCGAGCAACAGAGAAAACAGGCAACGGGCTGTAGCCTCACTTAGAAATGCTACAATAAGACTGTGAAAAGTAATTTTATTATAAAACTACATATAGCCCCTTTAATAGTCAGTGTTTGTTATTAACATAGAATTGAATGGACCCCAGCAGGAATACCCAGTGCTTGTGCTGGTGCTAATTGGGATCCTAAGAAAGAAAAATAATATTGTTTCTTAGAAAGAAAGGAAATCAGAATCTGCTAAAATCGGGATCAGAAAAGAAAATTGCATTCAGTGCATCTTTAGTTGCAAGTCTTCATTTATTTTGTCAAGTTCAAAGGAATCAGGGTAAGTCACACTTCTGGCAAGTGATGAAGAAACAGAAGCTGCTTCCATATATTTCTACAGTCTGTGGCAAGGGCTGGGCAAACTGGCTGAAGGTTGATTAAGGGCTGGGTTAAGGCTAGGTTAAATGGGTAAAGATAAGGGGAGGTGAAACATCCAGTCCTACTTCACCCACTTTAAGATTTCCAACCTAACAGCTCCCTGCCGGAAGCAGCGTGCAGCAGCTATTCCCGATCAAACAGAGAAATCATTTGTAATGGTATCGCACAGAGCAGGCCTCTGTTTTGTCTCAGTGAGAAGGCCTCGGCCGTTGCCAGGCAGATGTTTGGGTTGGATCGCCGTGTGGTGGAACGCCACCCTTCCATCTGGCTTGGGCTCGACAGGCTACAGGAATAGAGTACTGAGAAAGCAGGGAGCACAACTCCCCTTTCAGAAGCGATAGTATGATAGAGGAATGTTCTTCCTGCACCTGCAAGTCTTTTCTTTTAGACCACACCAGCGCAAAAAAAGACTTGAGCAATAATCATTTGAGGAATTTAATTTTGCCTCAGCTAAATCACTTGGAATGTTTGCATTGCACCTCAGAAACTGAGTCTGTCACGGCACCAGGGATTTTCATTATGAGCAGGGAAAATGAATCCTGAAAGTGAGGCTGGCAAGAAAAATAAGTCTTGTCGAGTGAAAGAGAAATACATCAACAAACACTCTGTGAGGAGTGTAAATGAGATTTTAGGAGTGATAAATAAAAGGTTTTATTCTATATTAATCTTTCAGCTTGTCATTAAGGGCTCACATTCCTAGACTATGAAACGTCTATCTGGATTACAAGCCAGACTGAAAATCGGGCTGCCCCCACAGTTTTTTAGTCAACTAGTCGTTGCACATTTATGATATTAATTAAATTATTTAAATATTTACTATTCTATATTATAGTATAGTATAGTAAATATTACATACAACACCACCCCATCAACATCCCGGATCAAGCACTCGACAGGTCGTCCATGTTCCGAGCTGGCAGCAATGATTCTGGCAAGATGAGAGGAGGTGGACTCTGTGTTTTACATCGATGATGCTTGGTGCACGAACGCAGTTAAGATGGACTCTGTTTCCCAAATTGTGACTGTGACTTGTGACTGTTTATTGTAAAGATGAAACTTTCGTATTATCATCTGGTTGCTGCGGTTTACATTCACCCCAGATGCAAATTCAAAAAATGCACTGTGGAATGTTCTGGGAATATACGTGTATGTATATACAGTATGTATATAAATAACTATATTGCTTTATTTAATTTTAAATGTTACCATATTTTAATATAGGCCTACACTTAATTATATGTTGTGTGTGTAGCATGGAACTACAAATTTCGTTCTGTTATGCAGCCTTGTGCTGTATAATAACTAATAAACAAACTTTGTACTACTACTATATATGCAAAAGAAAATGCTACACAATAATTTAAACACGTTAAACTGCCTACCTAGAGCCATACTGGTGAAAAACTGCACCCCAGTCAGTGCTTATCATCTCCAACTGTGGCTAAAAACATGCCATATACCACTGGAACCCCTGTGTAATTGAAGATTCCTGATATATTAAGCTGTTGACTGTGAAACAGATTTTTTTTTTAAAGTATTCTTAGATTTTGCAAAGACTTTCCCTTGTGCACCAGGCAGGCAGGCAGGCAGGCAGTTCCCTCCCATCATGCCCTGTCTCCCTCTTTAAGTATCAGCTATCTGCTGCCAAACGACTGCCTGGATATTAATAGCAACACTCCCAGAATCTAAACCACATTTGTTTAGGTCAAGGCAGAGTTCAGCTTCCATTAAAACAATCCAGAGAAACTCAAACGACTCTGGCAGCGTAAAGAAGAAGAATGAGGGAATAAACTAAGCAGATATCTGATGTTCTAACTGCTTCAGATGGAAAAGTCGATTGAAGAGGTTAATCATTTCAACTTGGTAACGGTGAGTGCACTGTACATGCGTCAGCCAGCAACTTGGACTCTAGCGGCTTAGCACCAGCCAAGATGGAGTGAAGGCTGCCTTTCAGGACGAAGATCATCTGTAAGACCAGCCCAAAAGCGTTTTGAATGTCCAACAATATGTACAAGATTAAAGTTACAGGTCCTTTTATGACAATTTGCAGTCTAGCCCATATTATCTAAAATGTTGTCTTGCCAACAAGTGTACATGTTCTTCATGTAATGTCTGAGTTGACTGTTTAAGATAAAAGAGTTGTGGTGTTACTGTGAGCTTCAGGACTAAAACGGATACAGTTATGCCTAGTGCAGAGTACACGATTTTCATCGTCAGCAGATCATTGTGCTGTTCAGACTACTGTTTTGTGATCTTGTGGTCTTGAAGTCGTGTGGTGTTCACACTACGTGACTGATCACTACAGGAGCTGACAACGACATCTGGTCTCCAAACCATGTTTTGTCAAGAACACACGTGAGAAGTGACATGGGAAATAACGCAAAACCATGCTTGAAACAGGAGTTGTTTATTTTAAATAGTTTATATTATTATAGTTTATATATTACAAAACACAAAAAAAGAAAAGACAAACAATATTGGGGAAAGAATGGATTAGCACACCTGTGCAGCAGGGATTGTCTGTGCTACAGAGAGAGATGGAGATGAGTAAAAAGTGTTCATGAATGTAAAAGTAGCTGCTTGCTCTGCCAGCTGCCTACTCTCATTGGCTGGATGTGGATGTGTAGTCGCCGACAGCTTAAGATATGCATGCTAGATCTGTCTGGTATCGGCGATGCGTCTGCGATGCCTCCGTGAGCAGTTCACACATAACGATTAAGTGCAGATTGGCGAGCGCCGATTGCTCTGTGATTTGCTCCCGATCACCCCCTTTGTCTGTCGGCGAGCTCAGCGACTCCCAAATCAGGCTTAAAATCCTGTAGTGTAAACTAGGTTTTAGTGGAGCAATGCATGCAAAGGATGTCTATGTAAAACAGCGACATCTAGTGCACAGGCCTCAGCAGACATGAAGAATTAACTTTATTTGTGCATCTATTTTTTCAGCTCTCAACAATCAACAATCCCAGTCAAGTCAATTTTGGTGGCAGTGAATTTCTTGATTTATCGTAATAGCCAAACGTCGGTCAGACAGTCAACTCTTTGATATTGCAACAGAGCAATTTCAGAGAGGTCCAGATTATTACCTTGTCTGAGCCCAGCGGGACTTTCCATTCAAGGTGGCAGGGAAAGGTCAAACAGGAGCAAATGTGGAGAGCATGATGTAACATGCAAGACTGCAAGTTTGTCCCAGCAGACCGTGACTGGATGGCCGGTACCAAACCCTGCTGACAAGGTCCAGAACATTCCCTTTTAAAAGTCAAGCCTCATTTTTCTCAGAACAGCGGGAACTAAATCCAACAGGAAGAGGGGGGAAGGAGGAAAGGAGAAGTGTGTGTGTGTGTGTGTGTGTGTGTGTGTGTGTGTGTGTGTG
>NC_060158.1:22684517-22703225 GCF_021292245.1 Micropterus dolomieu | reverse complement strand
ACTGTGAGCTTCAGGACTAAAACGGATACAGTTATGCCTAGTGCAGAGTACACGATTTTCATCGTCAGCAGATCATTGTGCTGTTCAGACTACTGTTTTGTGATCTTGTGGTCTTGAAGTCGTGTGGTGTTCACACTACGTGACTGATCACTACAGGAGCTGACAACGACATCTGGTCTCCAAACCATGTTTTGTCAAGAACACACGTGAGAAGTGACATGGGAAATAACGCAAAACCATGCTTGAAACAGGAGTTGTTTATTTTAAATAGTTTATATTATTATAGTTTATATATTACAAAACACAAAAAAAGAAAAGACAAACAATATTGGGGAAAGAATGGATTAGCACACCTGTGCAGCAGGGATTGTCTGTGCTACAGAGAGAGATGGAGATGAGTAAAAAGTGTTCATGAATGTAAAAGTAGCTGCTTGCTCTGCCAGCTGCCTACTCTCATTGGCTGGATGTGGATGTGTAGTCGCCGACAGCTTAAGATATGCATGCTAGATCTGTCTGGTATCGGCGATGCGTCTGCGATGCCTCCGTGAGCAGTTCACACATAACGATTAAGTGCAGATTGGCGAGCGCCGATTGCTCTGTGATTTGCTCCCGATCACCCCCTTTGTCTGTCGGCGAGCTCAGCGACTCCCAAATCAGGCTTAAAATCCTGTAGTGTAAACTAGGTTTTAGTGGAGCAATGCATGCAAAGGATGTCTATGTAAAACAGCGACATCTAGTGCACAGGCCTCAGCAGACATGAAGAATTAACTTTATTTGTGCATCTATTTTTTCAGCTCTCAACAATCAACAATCCCAGTCAAGTCAATTTTGGTGGCAGTGAATTTCTTGATTTATCGTAATAGCCAAACGTCGGTCAGACAGTCAACTCTTTGATATTGCAACAGAGCAATTTCAGAGAGGTCCAGATTATTACCTTGTCTGAGCCCAGCGGGACTTTCCATTCAAGGTGGCAGGGAAAGGTCAAACAGGAGCAAATGTGGAGAGCATGATGTAACATGCAAGACTGCAAGTTTGTCCCAGCAGACCGTGACTGGATGGCCGGTACCAAACCCTGCTGACAAGGTCCAGAACATTCCCTTTTAAAAGTCAAGCCTCATTTTTCTCAGAACAGCGGGAACTAAATCCAACAGGAAGAGGGGGGAAGGAGGAAAGGAGAAGTGTGTGTGTGTGTGTGTGTGTGTGTGTGTGTGTGTGTGTGTGCGCGCGTGTGTGTGCGTGTGCATGACAGAGTCCGTGTGTCTCTGGAACTGGCATTCGCCCAAACCCTGACACATCTGTCCAGAATCTGAAGGCAAAAAGAGAGGGAGGAGGCAGGGCCGGACCTAGCACATTCTGTACCCTAGGCAAGCTTCCTTGGCTGCCTGTGTCGCCTATAGGAAGCAAAATGTGTGCAAAATAAAAATACATGCTTGATTTGCATTCTTCCTTATTTACACTTGAATGCATAAGACACACTGACAGTTATGGCGAAATTCAGTGTAATACAAGTATCCGGATGGAGTACTCATAACAGTGAAAGAGTTGAGTGTGGAACGCTAGACACCAACCAACTTTAAAACTTGTGAAAATGGCAGCCAAGGTAGCTGCAGTGGTTTGGTGGCACACTCAAGTTAAAGTAAAACCATGTTCATTTTTATTCAACTTTAACTAATGTGAGCAAATGCCTATTTTGGTGGTGACAATTCTGGTCAAATGTTGGCGATAATGCCCACCCGGTTGCAATTCACTGTTTAAAAGAAGAAGAATAAGCCATGAAATGTCCACAACGCCTATGTTCGAATTGAGACAACACTACCCTGTCAAACTTCATTCACCAAGCAAGTAAGTACACAGTGTACTACATGGAAGTGTATTAACAGAAGTATCTGAAATGAGACACAGCAACAGTGTAAGGTTTGTGTGTGTGTGTGTGTGTGTGTGTGTGTGTTGAGGTATCTAGAGAAACTAATATCTAATAGCTTGGGACATCCTGTAATACCTCTGCTCCTGTGATGGCTGGTTTCATATAATAACAATGAAATGCTGTACTGAACCCAGCTCACAAAGCAAGGTGGAGCTGCTAACATGCACACGTGCTGAGTATCTGTGGTGAACAGGGTTAAGTAAATAGTAGTGCTGATAACCCTGAGGTTACAGTGACTACTCTATTTGGCTTATCTCTTCTTGATGGCTTCAAAAATCCTGGCTGCCAGCCAACAGAAACAGAGCAGGGAACACTCTGCCCCAATCAATGGGAGGAAAACACGCTGTGTTGAGACACGGGAAGGGTGAACCTGTGAGGAGTCTGATGTCTTGAGGTCTAGTGTATAGCAGATATAGCTATGATAGACCTATTCATTCCCTTCAGATGTGGTGCTTGTTCACACATAGACTTTCAATTTAACTGTATTGCTCAAAAGTTGGCATAATGCATGTTACATTACTCAGAAATGCCTGCTGCAGCTGTTTTAAGCAGAGCAAGCCCTGATATAGCCACTGTACGCTAGCTTAGTGGTTCTCAAACAGTTGTCCAGGGACCCCCAGGGGTCCTTGAGGAGGTTCCAGGGGGTCCCCAGCAAAAAAGGGGAATAATTTATTTTCACTATTATTCCATCCGTGGCACAATGAATGTTAGACTGCTTTGGCCAAAGGTTTCATATTAATTCTGTAATAAAACATCTAAAAGCAAAAATGCAATCAGATGGGCAACCATGGGCCAAAATCTTATCAAACGGGGGTCCATGGTCTAATGTGTGTCAGTTTAGTGGTCCTTGATGTGAAAAAGTTTGAGAACCACTGCGGTAGCTTACCATCACCAAAAAGGCAGACAGACAAAATTAGCAACTAGTGTTCGCATTATCAATTTTACAAATCAATAATATGTCAATGTTGTATTTATAGCTTGTTGTGGTGCCCCAAAATAACCAAAAATCAATGAATGCAGGTTTAACCACAGGAGCTCTGTTAAATAGGTTACTATACGCAGCTAGTTAGCTGAGTGCAAGCTATATTCACACAGCATAGGAGAAAAATGCACACATAAGTGTCTGAATGCCCGATTAACTACTCGCTTGTAAACTATTGTCCATATTATGGGGAATAAATGGTGATATTGCATGTATCCAACTTACATGCGTTAAGAGGTGGAACAAAGCCATTAGGAGATTGATAGAGATGTAAATGGTCTGTATTTGTATAGCACCTTTCTAGTCTTCTGACCTCTCAAAGGGCCTAAGTGCTCAAACATAAACATTTTACACACCAATGGAACAGCCACTGGGGGCAACTCGGGGTTCAGCGTCTTGCCCAAGAACACCGCAACATGGAAGCTGGAACCACCTATCTTCTGATTAGTGACCAACCAGCTCTACCTCCTGAGCCACAGCCCCCCACACCCGATATTACTCCAGTTCATGAAAACGGTCCTTAGAAGAAGTCTAATCAGCAAAAATTTAAAGACATGTGGGAGTGTACCATAGGTGTATTGGGCCTTTAAATGATTGCTCCTCCCGTATTGCTAATTAGTTATACCTTGTTGAAAAACTCCTCCCAACAAAACTTTTAACTTTTTTAAAAAAATGACAAAACCTCCAGAAGAGCAGCACAGGAAAGATCCCTCTGCCAGGCCAGAGATTCAATAGATGCTGTGTGTACTGAATAGACCAATATAATAAATCTACAGTATGGACAATCAGAGTGACAAGATTATAACATGACATCTATAAAGAATGGATTCGGGAGGACGTTCAGGTGTAGCCATGAAGATAGGACCTGAGCGACACATCCTCCTGGCAGAGGACAGACTACACAAACACACAAGAGGTAAAACTCAAGTCAAATCATTCACAGAGGAAACAGATACACAAGAGGCTGAATCTCCTTGAAAACAAACACACACACACACACAGACACACACACACACACACAGACACACACACACACACACACACACACACACACACACACACAGAGGGTATACAGCTATGTGACACTGTGAAATGAGTCTCTTGTAGTGATGAACCTAAAGAGAATTATCATTATCTGAAGCTGCAGCTCCTCTCAGCTTTATACAGAGCTTTAGTGAGTTTCAGATAATTGTTTAGCTGTACTACTTCGGTTTACTCTCACCGCTCTCATTGTTCAGCAGGCAGCTCTTTTTAGTGAAAAAGCTCTAAAACCCACAGTACATTGCCATCCAAACAGCAAACAGACACCAAGACCAACTATCATAAACCTAGTGGAGCATTTGGAGATTAAACATCCAGATATTTCCCTCAGGAGTTGGTAGAGAACAAAAAGAGCTTAAAGGAGAGTGAATATTGTACAGGTGGCCAGAAACACAAATGAATGATAATGTTTCTCCATAACTGCTGGATGTGTAATAAGCAACTTTTTGCAAACAAGTTTGTCATATCAAGTTAAAAGTGAGTGTCTCTTGTGTTCACAATTTGTTTCCGCTGCCCCCATGTGGCCAAAGAAAACTCCCATTCATTGTAGGGTCAAAAGAAATCTGAAAACATGCTTGATTTTTGTTGTTTGTTTGTTAAATCTCCGACTTGGTACAGGTCATCCTTGCTGTTCAGGTATGTCCCCATCATAGATATAATGAAATTAACGGAAAATCTACTGTGGGATCTACAGAGGGTCTATTCTCAGGTTAATCTGTGTGTAAATGTTGCCAACAGTATGGGTTACTTTTGTCCCAGGGTCCCCCATCTGATAGGATTTTTGATTTTAGATGTTTTATTACAGAAAGTATGTAAAACCAATTACCACTATCCCCCTGGAACTCTCTCCAGGACTCCTAGGGGTCCCTGGACCCCACTTTGAGAACCACTGCTTTAAAACACATGAGAGAGGAAAGCAGGGGAGCCTTATTGCACCTCCTGTAAATACATCAGCTGGCTTCAAACCAGAGTAAAAATCTTGTGAATAGTCATTATTCAGCTGTCCAGGCCTGAGCTGTTTTTATTGGAGGTAAGGTCCTGGTAGCAAGCTCTGGTGCCGGTTTAATGAGTGGAGCTCTTGAGCCTGAGAATGTAGGGGAAAGGTCACAATGTACCTTTACGAAAAGGTCAAATTTAAAACTCTGAGTGTGTGTGAGTGTGTGTGTGTGTGTGTGTGTGTGTGTGTGTGTGTGAACACAGCCATACCTCAAATCAGTGTACCCACACTCTATTTGACATGTACTGTTATGAGGAGAACTCATAGTAAACATGATATTATATAATATATGAGCATGGTTTTAAATGAGACCAAACATACAATCAAATTCCTTGCTGTAAAATAAAATTACCCACCTATTTATTTATTTGACAGCACATGCTGTATCTCGGTTGCAGGGGAAGGGGGGTCTGCAAACATTAGTGCATTTGAAAGTGATTTTACTAGCTGTTGTGGCACTGCATAGCTATGAGCTCTGAGCAGTCCAGTGCACGCTGCCACTTACATACACACCAAGCAATTTTGTCAAAGTGAGCCCCTAAATATAGCCATCGCACAGTGTTATTATCACAGCAGGGGTGGTGCTCTGTTATCTCTCACCCTTCACTCTCATTGTTTTACTACTCCAGCAGATGACAGCTTCACTAGGGCTGGGGCCCATTTGCTCAGTATATAACCTGTTATATAAGAACTGCACTGACGCTGGTTAGTATGCTTTATTTTCCAGCAGCAACTTAGACTTTATAAATGATTTCATGTCAGGTTTTATGTGCTAGAGAGGAGAAAATGCTCCCAATTTGAGCTACAGTCACACTCATGTCTCACATTATTCTTTTTATTTGTGTTTATCCCGGTGACAATAATGGAGTTTAGGCCTTTGCCTAAAGCGAAGTCTAACCAACAATGACGCATGAAACCTCCATCAGTGTCTCTGTTATGCTGAAGTGAATGAGTGTGAGAATGGCATATGTGTGGTACACATAAATTTCTATCAGTGCTGGAAAACTCTTAATCTTAGTCTTAATTAGAGACCATAAAAGCAACAGCTGGACTGATTGGTGGGGCAGGCCTGGCTTCTTCCACACACGCACACACACACACACACACACACACACACACACACACACACACACACACACACACACTGGGAAGCATTGTTACTTTCCCTCCTTTGTTACAGAGCAGCGACATGAAAATGTCCATCAAGAGCTTGCTGAGTCAGCCATTCAGAACTAGCCATACTGAACGGCATGATGGGAAGTGGTGGTCCTGTGGCAGCAGCCAAATCAAAATCCCTCTAACACCCTGCTGTGCTGCTGCCTGGCAGCCTTGATCAGTGGTGGCAGACAGACGCAACAACATGACAAAAATTAATTCACAAAAGCTATTGTTAACCACGCCGGATGTGTACTAAGTACTGGCCTGTTTCAGCATGTCCCAACAACAAATAACTTTGCTACTATTTTTGTCACACACACGCACACACACACACACACCACACACTCACACAAAACACAGTACTCTGGCTCTCCTCTACAGTGTTTACACCCGAATAAACATACTGTTGATTGGGTGGTCAGAGGGATTGGTACATACCAAGAGCTTAGCATTTGAGTTACAAAATGTAGCCTACTGTGCACATAGTCTGCATAGATCCACATTCATTGCGCTTCTGAAATACATTATATACTAAAAATGTAGGTTTAAGAACATCTCTGAAACAAGGCGACAGTGCTTAAGGTCAGGATGATTATTGAGTGTTTGGTTTGTTTAATACATGCATCACTCTTAAGATGATGATTTCAAACATCTTTTAACATTTTGGGAAATACACTTGTGCTTTCTTGCCAGGAGTTAGATAAGAAGATGGATACCACTCATGTCTTTGAAGGTCCCAGCAGTAGCTGGTTAGCTTAGCACAACTAGAAACAGCAGCCAGTCTGACTCTGTCCAAGAGGGTAACAAAATCCACCTACCAGCACCGCTAAAGCTTTTTAATAGCATTTTATATCTCATGTGTTTAATCTGTACAAAAGACTATGTGTAAATATTGCATATTAAAATTACACATTTTGATTTTATGGGGAACGTGCTAGCTTATGTTAAACGCAAACACCAGCAGGAGTAAGATTAGATATTTACATGCTACTAGTGATACTGGAGCATTTGGACAAGAAACAGTATGATGTACGCAGGAATTATAAATAGAGGGCTTTCATTGAGAATTATCTAAAGTGTTGTTCTTTGTGTGTTTGGGATGGGTGAGGCAAAACAATATTAGCTTTGCTAACTAACATAGCTACAGTTTGCATCTCGTTTGGCCATGATCAATAATTATAACCACAGCAACATATTATTGACCATGCCTATGTACACTCCCAGCATCGCATTACAAAGCTCAGTCAGGTTTTCTTTACTCATGGCATTCAACGTATCCTCAGTCTGTACCTCTGGTTCTATAGCTAGTGCTAGTAGCACTGCTCACTCACAGATAAACAAAGATAAAGAGCAGCTGGCTACTGAGTACTTGAGTAAATGTTCTTGTTAGCTTATGCTTTGTTTGTACATGGCCAGCAATGTAATAATCATTCTGTGTGCCGCTAATTAAGTTACCTTAGCTCTGCTTATCTTGTTAGCATCTGTCAGCCTATTGGTTCAAGTTCTCAGCCACATACTTCAAAAGCTTCCATGGATCAGTTATTGTGTTTTGTAAGGGTACATGCAGTGTGTTTGCAAGTAAGGGCTGCATGATATTGGAAAAAACTGACATTGCAATTCAGTACTATATACTGCCGTATGAAAAAATACAGGTTTTTCCACCAAATGACTTCAATAGCTCTAATTTGGAAAGAATTAAGCATTGTAGAATTAATGGGATGATTTTGTAGGGGAAATGCATAAAAAATCCAAAGGCTAAAAGACTTTTTACTCTGAAGACTTTTTTTTAATGCAAACCATCCTTTCTTTAGATTCAATGCAGTAAACATATTTTAATATTTTGTTAAAAAGAGCTACTGTTTTAATTTGTGCCCAGCATTTCTGGTACAGCTCTAAGATGGCAACTTGAGGAAAATAGGTGCGTGATGGTATAACATACACCGCTTGGCATCAGCAACTGATAAGCCTATATTTTTATAAGCTCTATTAAGCCCCGTTTGGTCTTTACTCGTAAGGTGCAACACTGGCAAAGGCATCTGAAATACTTCTGCTTTGGATGGCATTCAGTTCTGGCTTTGCACATGTCATTGGTTGATGCCGCATGCCCTGCGATGTGACTACTGCGTAATTGCCTTTTTATATGCAGTATATGGTAATTGCACATCGCGATGACAATGCTGAATCAATCTATCATGTAGCCCCAGTGTGAATCAATCTATTTTGCATGCATTTTTTTTTGCATGCACTAGGGCATTCTCCCGCACAACTCAAACATCAGCGTGTTTGATAATGCGGGGTCATTCTGTACTCACACGATATTTATTGATCAGTTTACTGAACTAAACATAATAACCTTCATGATGGTAGGATTTATTTCAGGGCTCTTTGTTTTAGACTGCATTAGTTTAAACTAGTTTCTGATAAACTAGCAACTATTGTCATGCAGATATCTTCTCTGGTCTAAATTCTCTCTACACATTTAGAATTAAATGACAGACCAACCTCAAGAAAAAGTAGTTTGTTAGAGAATGAGTGGGTAAGGGACAATACTGTAAATGCACCCTTATATATGAGTGTGATGGTGATGTGGGTTAATTATCTGAGCATCTGTTTCACTTACAAACATGCTTTAATGCTTTACAGGGTGATTCAACAAAGCCTACATTAGATCAGAGATGAGCTGTCAAATAAGCATGACTCAGATTTTCCAGACATGAAACACCAAGGGCAACTTCAGTGAAAATATTACAGACTAACTGCAACCATCTGTGTGTGTGCAAGCGAGTGTGACGCAGCATTCATCATCTGTGTACATACTGTACGTGTGTGTGCTCCCATAGCAAAGAATGTTTGAGAATCCTACCAAGGCTAGGTCCTTTCATCTCTGTAAGGCAGGAGGATTGCCTGTTTAAACAAAGATTAGAGCTGTGAATTACATAAGGTTTAAAGAAAAATTAACATTCTGTCTCCTGGACGTCACAAAGTGCCAGTGTTTTCATCGGGACAGGCTGAGAGTTCAGACAGGATTTCCCTCACTGGCAGCAGTTGGCTACACAAATATAGACCTGAAAACAAACATGTTATTGGAGAGAGGTCCACGGGAAAAGCTAGACAAAGCCTCTGTGACGTAGCAGCTGAAAATAAATCGCATTTCCCATCACTCACCAGACGTTTCCTGAAGAATGGCATTTTGTTTGGTTCTCAAGACTTCTGATTCTGAAATGACCTCCATGGCAACACACAAATCAACACACAAGTACAGACTGGCTACGTAATAATAAATTAGTTTAACAACATTTGGCTTTAATGTGGTGGAATTTGTCTTGATTGAGTTTCTTCCCCGGAACATAACAATCCGTACAAACCTGCAATGATATTTTGTTTTGTTTGCACAATTTTTCATCAGCGTTTTGGATTTATTTGAAGCCAGAAAGTGTATTTCTCCAAGAGCTGAATATGCCTAGATTAATACCTGATGACAGGTGAATGTGAATTATTTGCTCTTCTTGTTGCACTTTGATTCCTGTCTTTCCTTTAAAACACGGGAAGTTATTTTGTAAACCACCGCATGCTTCCTGTATTTGGTGTGAAAAAAGTGGTCTGGTCCATCAGATGTGAAGGATTCAGCTAGGAAGTGGATCACAACAAAACATCCAGGACAGTGTAGTTATAACTTACACTCCATTTCATAAAATCCAGTCCAGAGTAATGAGAAAATTGGATCTTGCTTGTACTGGCTTAAAGTCTATGTAATGAAGTGTCAACTGAACATGGTTGAGCTGCCACCTAGTGGTGCATCTTTGCCACTGAGACAAGCCCACCGGAGGAAAAAACACATGAAATCACCTGTCAAAATCTCTCAAGGTTATGTTCAATTTATATAAGATGTGTAAACAGTTTGATATGTTCTAAACTGCTTTCTAGTTACAAAATATACTATACTCAAACTTGACTCCACCACAAATACACATAGTAAATATGACAGATTTCTGTGTGTCCTGTAGAAGCACGATATTCTCCCACAATGCCATGTACAAAGGAAGTGTCAGCACACAATTCATTAGCTCTCACACATCTTCACAGAAGAACAGTCCACGTAATCGAGACGAATTGTGTTCTGAAAATCAATTATTTGTTTTATTCTCTCCCATCAGAAATCCCCTTCAGGTATTTCAAGAGATCTGATAAGGGCTGAAAAAGCAGAAAAAATTCCTTTTGGGAATGGAAAACACGGGAGATTTAGAGCTTCCAAAATGTTTATTTTATTATTACGTGTATAGTTTGAGGAACATTGTTCATGGTCCCCCTGAGAGAGTCTCTCTCAGCTCCTCTCCCCGTCACACGGCCCATCCATTAAGTCATCTAAACATTTTTTCTCCTAATTCTATCTCACATTGAGAGTACACAGAGGAGAACTGTAAGGTTGTTAATTTTTGTATTGTATTTGAGGAAATCCAAAGCAAAGCATTGGAAGGAATGAATGGAAAATTGATTCTTACATTAGAACAATTATATGTGTAAATATACATAAATCATTAATATGACTTATCTACCCTTAGTTCTTGAGATACCTTCAACATCATCCATATGTTGCAAGAATGTCAAACACTTAAGGGTAAGGCTCATATTCTTTTTTATTTTACGCTGTTGCTTAAGTTCCCCCACTAGGTTATAGAGACTCAGTTCAAAATATTCTGTAGCTGGACTGGTCGAGAGATGCAGTTAGTATTCTGTCCAACACTTTATATTTTAGGAGACTGTAAAGTGTTATATTGTCTCCAACTTTATCTTCAGTAAGTTTTTGATAAATGTGATCTTGAACATAAAAGATAAGCACAGGTCTACAGCATTGTAGATCAGAGTATTGCTTGGTTGATGTATTCCGGTTGCTGTCTTGGAACACTTCACATTTGGACCCACGATTTCATCTCAATCACTACTTTGTTCCTTACAGTTAGAGTAGTAGTCCTTACAATGGTGTCCTGAACAGTTTCATGTTTCATGCTTACTTCTGTTTAAGATTCTTTCCTGTGATGTTACTGATCTTCTCTCTCTGATGTCAATATCTTTAGCTGCTCAGCCTTGTCCTCCACAGCCCACTAGACAAGGCAAGGTAACTTTAATTGGATGGCACAATTCATCCACCAGGGCAGTTCAAAGTTCCTTACAGGGTAGGAAAACATATATACAGGGTATAAAAAGTTCATGATTGTGTTAAATAAACTGTTGGTTAGAGTGCATGAGTGCAGGCCACTGGGGTAAATGCCATCAAGAAAGAAGAAAGCTGTGATTCCAGAAGAGAACAAAGTTGTCCACAAAAGCTAAGCTGCGGGCAGCGCAGGTTAACTGCAGCCAGGTGTTAAGTTTGGCTAAAGCATCCATGCCACGGACCAGGGGACCAGAAACAAAAGATCTGTTTACTGTGGCCTAATAGAGAGTCAAGGAGTTTGGTGAAGTCATGTTTTAGCATTTAAGAGGAATGACTGGTATGACTGTCTAAGAGTTGGAGTTGTCACCCCATATACAGTATGTAGGGTTGGATAGGGGCAAGCTATTCCATACATTAACTAAAGAATCTTTAGATGAAGTTGCAAATCAAAACACAGCTTACCCCACCATTATTTATTGTTAATAACACGATCAATACATCAACATTTGCATCTTTCTGCATGCTTTTTTCTTACAGTTAACAGACATCTGGCTTTGTGATTCTGCCATGAATGCATTCATATGTTTAATGTTACAGGAGTGGGTAGCTGGAGCATTAATCATTTGTTATGATAAAAGCACGATTTGTTGACAGCTCTGGTCGTCACATCAATTTCACAATCACAAAAAACTTTGATTTCATTAGAGGGTTACAGAGAAGTTTTTACTGATAAGGAATCAAAACCATTGAGATCAATCTGGTTACTATATAATAATGGACCGTAAAAACTCCCCAAAGATCAAACTTGTGGGGTGTAGAAATGTTTATCCCATGTAAATTTCTGCACTTTCAGAAGATTTGTAAGCTCTTTCAAGACACTCTCTTTAGCCTTTTTCCTGTTCTCATCTGTGGCTGTTTTAGATTTTGGCTGTATTTGCTCTCTCACTTCTGCCTCATGTTTAAGCAAATTGCTCACACTTTCAGCTTCGGCACCGTGGCCATACGGGCACTCCCTATTTTCCCTTGTTGTCAAACCAAACAAATTCCCACATGATCTGCAAGGAGGCATTTCTCTTAGATCACTTAAGCTAAACGCCTGACACCTGACCTGCTCTGGAAGTTTAATGGTTCCATCAAAATATGGCTTTTGTGTCTTCTTTGGATAGTAGGTCATCACTGCACCAGCTACGTAACTGTCCCAGGCACTAAGGCAGGACGCAGCAATCATGATTCACCCAGGATCCCTGCCAGAAGTGGACATGGAGACTCCATAGTACCTGTCTGAATTTGGGTCCTTGTTTTTCTGGGAGACACAGATGGTGGAGGAGACCAGATCTGTTGCTTCATCCTCCTTCAGTTGACGGATGAGCTTTTGCAGCTCTTCTATTATTGTGTCTTCATTCTCTTGTCCCATCAGATTGACAATCTGCAAGCAATCACAAATATTAAGCTGCTGTTATCCCCACATGTGCAGTATCATTTACAGAAACATGCTTTGTATTGAGGTGAAGTAGTAATTCTACACTTAATATGTTTAATAAGGAAGAATTGGATAATCTTTTGACTAACTATAATCTCACCATGTCGAGCACACATGAAATTGGACTCCGCTTGGGTAGTTCAGAGGAAAAAAGTTTAAAAGGCTGAGGGTAGCGGCCCTTCAACAAATTTAGCATGTTGTCATCACTCACAATATCTTTTGGGGAATATTGAGGAGTCTTGATGTGTCCCAAAAAGAAGATGCTGTGAAGAATCTGTTAAGTCAAAACACAAGTATTCTTTATAGAAAATACACGATGACACACACCCATGCATTATGTCCAGAACCAGAAATTTTCAGTCCTCATCAGACAAACCTCATCCACTAACACTGAAGGATGCTTTGGACTCATTTTCACCATTTCACTGATAATCAAGAAAGCATTCCTTCTGAAATGGTCTTCCTGAATCAGAAACTCTTCTTCTCTAAAATAATAAACAAATTGTTTTTAGGGAATTGAAAAGCAGAAAGCAACAGTAACAACTTGTGGTTCAGTAAACCAGCTGACTCACCTCATCATCCTCCGTTCAGCCTCCAGATGCAATCGGAAATGATACAAGGTACAAGGTAGGTTTAACGGTCACATTAGAACAGGGTTGTAAAATAAAATGTGGTTTGTAACTCCCTTCTGCTACATAGCAGACAATATACAATATAGAAATACAATTATAGAAAGGAAAACTCTAAACTATATTCCATGGAGGATTCATTTGATTTAAAAGTCTCATAGCTTGGTGGGAAAACACTGCTGTTTGGTGGTGCGGAAGTTATAGTAAAACACATTACAACAATTACACATTTCACTGACACCAGACATTAAATTAGCAATGTAGAATGAACCATAATTTAAAATATTTACAAAGGAAACCACATAAAAGCAGCTACTCACCATTGTCAGTAAGGAGTGAAACCGAAAGAAAAGAAATGAAGCCCTTCCCTCTGAACTACCCCTCCTTAGATTTCTCCGATGATGTCATGTAAAATCAAACAGTGAAGCTGCTGCCTTCGAAAGAGTTATTCTGTTCTACTGGAAAATCACAGGTTAACTCACTACTGAACAGAGAAGAGTAGTAAATAAAGGCCAGCTTTGCGCGCTCCCGCTCCTTATGTTCCTCACAAACATTAAGGAGCCTATGAAATTCATGACATTATCCTTAATATATATAATATATATATATATATAATATATGACATAATCCTTGGCCTTATATACTTGAAAGCAGATTGTGCAGAGAGTCTTGCTTTCTTGGTGGTGAGTTGTTATTTGTGTGAGAGGTCAAGTGTTTTCTGGGGTGGAGGTATGTTGTTGATTATGCGTGACTTGTGTTGTTTTCTGGGGTTTATCTTTTCACATCGCCCGCCATTGTGGCCACAGCAGTGCAATCACATGTCTAGTTCTACGAAACACCTTAAGCATTATTAGTTGCTCAAAAGTTTCATGCGCCCAGTGCTATTTTCTAGGGTTTTTTATTTAACAACGCCCACCATAGGGGCTACAGTACTACAACAACAAATCTGAGCCGACGTCACATCTCTATATCAACAGATTTATCTTAGTTTCCGAGAGTTTGTCCGCAGCGTATTCCCTAGTGTTACATGCCAAGCAGGCCTGTTTTTGTTTTGTTTTCCTCCACCACTAATTTCTCCTCAGGTGTTGAGTGGGTGACTGGGAGAAAGGATGACAAAGGAGGTTGGAGCTGGCCAACCAGGATGGAACATGCAAAATAAAAGGAGCACCCTAGAAGAGTTTGGTCTCTCACCCCATGCAATCAGCCTTGTTTGTAGCAGCAGTGTACCACAGCCCTTTGTTACACATTGTAGTTTGTTGAATAAACTTTCATCTGCTGAGTTCTTCGTATCGGCACTTCTTTTATGTTGCACCCCTTGAGCCGGGGTCGTAACATATTGGGGGCTCGTCCGGGATCTATTTTCAACTGGATGATTTTGTTCTTTTTTTTCTGGATTTTGTAGCTAATATTTAGTTGGTTTAAATTGTGGACTGCTGTGTTCCTTTTGTTCTTGGTGAGTAAACTGCAACTATAGTTTCTGAGTGTTGTTGACCTGAAGTTTCAGTGATAACCCTGGTGAGTTAGGGAATGTTCCAGCTGGACATAGTTGTCTGTCCTTCCACCGGTTGACTCATTTATTATTTTGCCTTTTTAATTTTCGAGATGACTCTGGGTGGAGACATGTTTCTCTGGTGGGGGTAAGCATTTCAGGTCCTCGGCTGCAAGGCTAAGGATCACTGAAGTTCAGCTTTTAAAGACGCCTCGGGCCCGGTATGTCTCAGAAGATACATAGGTTTTAGTTAAAGCTAGGCAGGTACCAGGGGGTTTGCTTTTGATTATCAGCACACTCAGGTGCTTTCTTGCTGTACACAGCAGTGGGTGATTTGTCAGATTAGGTGATGGTGCACTGTTGTATTAAACTGTGGTAACGTGTCTGACACCTTGTAGTTGAAATGAGTTTTGATTTAGAAGACTTTACAAAAAATCCCACTCTTGACAAAATTGATTCTTGTCGGAAGGACAAGGCTGAAGTTTTGCCTAGCCCGCCTTCAGATGGAGGCGCAGGAAAAGGAGATTGTTCGTAAAGCAGATTATGAGCTTCGATTACAGCTGCGCAAGCTGAAGGTTGACAAAGAAATCCGATTACGGGAGCTTGATGTGGAAGCCATGAAAATTTCTGCTGGTCATACATTACCACATACATTTGAGAAATCAGTACCTTTGCAGACAGTCCCTGGAAAACAAAGTTTCGATGTCAGTAAAAACATTGTGTTAGTACCAACCTTTAGAGAGTCCGAAGTTGACTCTTATTTAACTGCCTTTGAAAGGATTGCTACTGCACTAAACTGGCCCAAAGACATGTGGCCTATTTTGCTTCAATGCAAGCTGTTAGGTAAAGCGCAAGAGGTTGTCTCCTCTCTGTCAATAGCTGACAGCATGCAGTACGAAGTGCTTAAAGAGTCAATTTTGCGTGCTTATGAACTTGTACCTGAAGCGTATCGTCAAAAATTCAGGAATCACAAAAAATCCAGTGGCCAAACATTTGTTGAGTTTGCATGTGAAAAGGGGGTTCTCTTTGATAAGTGGTGTGCTGCTAATGAAGTCAAGGATAATTTTGAGTCCCTTCGACAGTTAATGTTGTTGGAAGATTTTAAGAATGCTTTACCGGAGAAAATGGTGGTTTTCTTAAATGAGCAAAAGGTGACTTCTTTGTCTAAGGCAGCAGTCTTGGCTGATGAGTTTGTGTTAACTCACAAGATTGTGTTTGTGTCTTCCTTTCGTCCAGACAGAGGTTCAGGCCCGCGACATGAGAAGCTTAACCCTGGCCATCCTCCTTTTGAAAAGGCGATGGGGCCACAGTCACCTCCACGTGGTGACCGAGAATGCTTCTACTGTCACAAGAAGGGTCATGTGATTGCTGATTGTTTATCTTTAAAGCATAAACGTACTCAGCCCAGCATTTCACAGTCAAAAGGCATGGGTTTAATTAATACTAAGCTCCTGTCAGAAAAAGAGTCACCGGATGATATTGATCCCTGTTTTAAACCCTTCATTCTAGAAGGCTTTGTGTCACTAACTGGAGACCCAAAAGATTGTCTGCCGGGTAACTATTCTTGGGACACAGGTGGCTCACAGTCCATTATTAGGGAGGGGATCTTACCTTTGTCATCTGAATCATCATGTCAGTCAAGTGCAGTTGTCCAGGGTGTGGGAATGAGATTCAGCCCTGCTCCGTTGCATCATGTACATGTTGAGTCTCCTCTAGTTAGTGGACTGTTTAATGTTGCTGTCCTTCCTGCCTTGCCCATCAAAGGTGTTGACCTCATTCTGAGCAATGACCTCGCTGGGGGCAAGGTTATGCCAGTGCCTGAGGTACTAGATAACCCAGAAACAAACCTAGAGATGCCCTGACCTCTTCACAGGTGAGAATGAAGCGGCAGTATGACCGGAAAGCGGTCGTCCGCTTGTTCAATCCGGGTGATAAAGTTATGCTTCTTTCACCTATACCTGGTTCTGCTCTCTCCACTAAATTTTCTGGTCCATATGTTGTAGTGAAGAGACTCAGTAACACAAACTACCTCATTCAAACCCCTGACCGCAGGCGGCAGACCCGGATGTGTCATGCCAATATGTTGAAGCTGTACCACGCCAAGGATGACCAGAACATGTCATCCACATCCAATGTTGTGAAGTCGGTCTCACCAGTGGCATCGTTCACAAAGGTGGGCTCTTCTGATAATGAGGATGGGCTAGTGATGGGTAATGCTAAGCCACAGGGGGTGAGGCTAGGTAACAAGGAGATCTTGTCTAATTTGCCCCACTACTTATCTCATCTTTCTGATACCCAACATGGTAAGGTTGAAAAACTCATACAGGAGTTCCCATGTTTGTTTAATGACGTCCCCTCTCAGACCTCGGTCATAGTTCATGACATAGTTCTGACTAACCCGAAACCGATCAAGCAGCATGCATATCAGGTCAGTCCAGCCAAGAGGGAAGTCATGAAGAAGGAGGCTGACTACCTTGTGAGAAATGGATTTGCAGTACCAAGCTCTGTTCCATGGAGTTCTCCGTGTCTCCTAGATACCAAGTCGGACGGAAGTCCAAGATTCTGCACTGACTTCCGCAAGGTAAATGCGGTAACCGTGCCAGATGCATATCCGTTGCCCCTCATTGACGACTGCATTGATGAAATTGGTCCTGCAATGTATGTCACTAAACTGGACATGTTAAAGGGGTATTGGCAAGTTCCCTTAACACCACATGCCTCTGAAATCTCTGCATTTGTAACTCCTGACAGTTTTTTGCAATATACTGTCATGCCCTTTGGCATGTATAATGCCCCTACTACTTTTCAGAGACTGGTGAACAAAGTACTGGGCGGTATTTCAAACTGCAGAGCATACTTAGATGACATCGTTGTATATTCTGATGACTGGGTCAGTCACGTGACAACCCTGAGGGAAGTTTTTGAACGCCTGTCCGCCGCATCCCTAACGCTTAACCTTGCCAAATGTGAGTTTGGGAAGGGTACTGTTCTCTATCTTGGTCAGCAGGTTGGTCTAGGACAGGTGTTTCCTGTTGATGCAAAGATCAAGGCCATTGCTGTATTTCCTGTACCATCTACCAGGAGAGAGCTGCGTCGTTTCCTTGGGATGGCTGGGTACTATCGCTGGTTCTGTAAAAACTTCTCCTCTGTGGCAGCCATATTGACTGCCTTAACCAGTCCTTCAAAACCCTTCATTTGGTCTGGTGAGTGCCAACGGTCTTTTGAAAATCTGAAAAGCATCCTGTGTTGTGCTCCTGTCCTGTCTGCCCCAGACTTCTCTGTGCCTTTCAGTCTGTGGTGCTGCTCAGGTGTTATGAGAGCCCAGGTTGCTCTGATAGTGGCCTTCAGCTCTTCTGCATTGTTGGGTCTGGCGTATCACATCTTCCTCTTCACAATACCCCATAGATTTTCTATAGGGTTAAGGTCAGGCGAGTTTGCTGGCCAATTAAGAACAGGGATACCATGGTCCTTAAACCAGGTACTGGTAGCTTTGGCACTGTGTGCAGGTGCCAAGTCCTGTTGGAAAATGAAATCTGCATCTCCATAAAGTTGGTCAGCAGCAGGAAGCATGAAGTGCTCTAAAACTTCCTGGTAGACGGATGCGTTGACCTTGGACCTCAGAAAACACAGTGGACCAACACCAGCAGATGACATGGCACCCCAAACCATCACTGTGGAAACTTTACACTGGACTTCAAGCTACGTGGATTCTGTGCCTCTCCTCTCTTCCTCCAGACTCTGGGACCTTGATTTCCAAAGGAAATGCAAAATTTACTTTCATCAGAGAACATAACTTTGGACCACTCAGCAGCAGTCCAGTCCTTTTTGTCTTTAGCCCAGGCAAGACGCTTCTGACGCT
>NC_060158.1:22681653-22684417 GCF_021292245.1 Micropterus dolomieu | reverse complement strand
AATGCGTCATAAAGCTTGCCAAGCGGCTAGCGGGGTCAGGCACGCCCTCAAACCAAGCTAGTCTGAGCAGAGGCCCTTTGGCTCGACTCGCCTTTGTTGGGTTTCCATTGTAGAAATGTTGGACCTGTACCAAATTATACTACCTCGTTCTCATCAGGTCAGGCTCCCAAAGTGTAGGTTGGTCTATTTGATGCCCTGAGATGAGAACATGTTGTTATACTGTGTCCTATTCAGACGCACAGGATCATTTCTACTGGCAAAATGCATTTATATTTTTTGATTATCTTGATATTGTGATTGTGTAGCCTATTATAAAGGGCTATTAAATAACCCAGAATATGATTATAGTGTCTTTTGAATTATTAGGCTAAACGTTTCAGAGGAAATTGAAAAGATCTAACCCGACTTAAACTCAGTTTCAAGCTTTCTTTTTTATTTCATCTTCTGATATCCTTTAACACCACATACATTTTATTAGCTTTTTTCCACCTTTTTCTTTTTTTAGCACAGTAGCATTATTACTCACACATTTCATCAGCTGATTTTACTCATGAAGCGGTCAGCTGCTTTCATCAGGTGCAGTCGGTGCGATCGTCTGGATGAGCAGGCTTTAAAGGAAAATAAAGCCTGCTGATCCATCGCACCGACTGCACCTGATGAAAGTGTCTTTAGTGCAATGTAGTGACCTGTTTAGTTAGACTCCTTACTTGTTTACTATGTTGTCATCTATTTGGAAGAAACACTCAGGAATGATCAGCTTCGTGACTGAATGAAAATGACATTAAATGATGTAAAAAGTGTTTCTTGCTGACAGACAAGACTTTAATTTTCTCAGTAAAAAAGTTAATGAGAGAAATCACAGAGAAGGGAAATCTGTTTTAATAAATGTAGAAAGTTGTGAGTGGTCCTTTTGTTTTTCCAGATAGTGAACACAGATTTTAACTAGACAGTGAATCATAAAACAAATCAATTATAAAACTAGCAGTGATACACTTGAGTTTAATCCATTTATCTCTCTTCACTCCGGTATGAAACTTTGGTGATGTTGTGATGTATCAAATCAGTCTGATCAGCTGCAGCGTCCAATCAATTAACAGATATCCAACAAGGGGGCATGTCGGTAAGTAAAAGACTTCCGCAAAGGAGGCACTGCTGTATCCTTGCTCATATTTCCTCAGAGTTCACTCCTCAATCCTTGGAGCACCTGAATCCTGGTTGTAAAGTAGCCTCATAATGATGCAAAAACTTGCTGAAAAGACTTGAGTCTGGTGAATGTACTTCATCTTTCTGTCCTTGAGAAGGCAAGCATCGGCTTAAACGGTGGAAGTACAACAATCTGTAACATTACACACTCATAAGCATGTACACACATACACGATGATGCAATCAGACAGACCAAAGTTAAAGAGTCAAACAGACACACAGTGGCCCTTTGGGTAGCAGCATGCGGTCTCGAGGACAGTGAAGACATTCACTTCCAGAAATTCCTTTGTTTTCTTCTTCTACTTTGACGTTTGTGAAAGCCTTAGTATGCTTGTCGCATTCCTGGGGCTGTCAGATCACTCCTCTAGTCATCGTACTGACACACACAGACACAATCTCTGTCTGTATTCCGCCCTCAGGAGGTTCACTGTGTGGAACAAAGCTTTATCAAGACCATATCTTCTATCTTCTACCCAGCTTTGTCCTCTCTACACTTCAAACCTTTATATTTCTAGGGTTAGGGTTAGTCCTCTGCTCTTTGACACCAAAAACACACAAATATCACGTTCATGAAGTCAGGGGGAGACTACCCATTCCTGAGATATAAGCAGGCCACCATATATGCAGATTAAAAGCAGTAGTATCGGTAAAACCAGCCAAACTCTCTCAAACTGCTTTTTATTTGTTAGCAGTTATACGCCATTTTTGAGGATGTCACAATGTCAATGAATAACGAGTAAGAAACTAAGTAAGAATATTCAGGATAAATATGCTTATCTTATATCTGGCCTCATGTAATTGCTCTCTCTCCCTCTCTCTCTCTCTCGCGGTCTCTCTCTCTCGCTCTCTGGGACCTTGATTTCCAAAGGAAATGTAAAATGTACTTTCATCAGAGAACATAACTTTGGACCAATCAGCAGCAGTCCAGTCCTTTTTGTCTTTAGCCCAGGCGAGACGCTTCTGACGCTATGTCTTGTTCACGAGTGGCTTGACACAAGGAATGCGACAGCTGAAACCCATGTCTTGCATACGTCTGTGCGTGGTGGTTCTTGGAGCACTGACTCCAGCTGCAGTCCACTCTTTGTGAATCTCCCCCACATTTTTGAATGGGTTTTGTTTCACAATCCTCTCCAGGGTGCCGTTATCCCTATTGCTTGTACACTTTTTTCTACCACATCTTTTCCTTCCCTTCGCCTCTCTATTAATGTGCTTGGACACAGAGCTCTGTGAACAGCCAGCCTCTTTAGCAATGACCTTTTTTGTCTTGCCCTCCTTGTGCAAGGTGTCAATGGTCGTCTTTTGGACAGCTGTCAAGTCAGCAGTCTTCCCCATGATTGTGTAGCCTACAGAACTAGACTGAGACCATTTAAAGGCCTTTGCAGGTGTTTTGAGTTAAATATCTGTATAGAGTGTGGCACCAGGTGTCTTCAATATTGAACCTTTTCACAATATTCTAATTTTCTGAGATACTGATTTTGGGGTTTTCATTAGTTGTCAGTTATAATCATCAAAATTAAAAGGAATGAACACTTGAAATATATCAGTCTGTGTGGAATGAATG
>NC_060158.1:22675376-22681633 GCF_021292245.1 Micropterus dolomieu | reverse complement strand
GGTCAGGCGAGTTTGCTGGCCAATTAAGAACAGGGATACCATGGTCCTTAAACCAGGTACTGGTAGCTTTGGCACTGTGTGCAGGTGCCAAGTCCTGTTGGAAAATGAAATCTGCATCTCCATAAAGTTGGTCAGCAGCAGGAAGCATGAAGTGCTCTAAAACTTCCTGGTAGACGGATGCGTTGACCTTGGACCTCAGAAAACACAGTGGACCAACACCAGCAGATGACATGGCACCCCAAACCATCACTGTGGAAACTTTACACTGGACTTCAAGCTACGTGGATTCTGTGCCTCTCCTCTCTTCCTCCAGACTCTGGGACCTTGATTTCCAAAGGAAATGCAAAATTTACTTTCATCAGAGAACATAACTTTGGACCACTCAGCAGCAGTCCAGTCCTTTTTGTCTTTAGCCCAGGCAAGACGCTTCTGACGCTGTGTCTTGTTCAAGAGTGGCTTGACACAAGGAATGCGACAGCTGAAACCGATGTCTTGCATACGTCTGTGCGTGGTGGTTCTTGAAGCACTGACTCTAGCTGCAGTCCACTCTTTGTGAATCTCCCCCACATTTTTGAATGGGTTTTGTTTCACAATCCTCTCCAGGGTGCCGTTATCCCTATTGCTTGTACACTTTTTTCTACCACATCTTTTCCTTCCCTTCGCCTCTCTATTAATGTGCTTGGAGCTCTGTGAACAGCCAGCATCTTTAGCAATGACCTTTTGTGTCTTGCCCTCCTTGTGCAAGGTATCAATGGTCGTCTTTTGGACAGCTGTCAAGTCAGCAGTCTTCCCCATGATTGTGTAGCCTACAGAACTAGACTGAGAGACCATTTAAAGGCCTTTGCAGGTGTTTTGAGTTAATTAGCTGATTAGAGTGTGGCACCAGGTGTCTTCAATATTGAACCTTTTCACAATATTCTAATTTTCTGAGATACTGATTTTGGGTTTTCATTTGTTGTCAGTTATAATCATCAAAATTAAAAGGAATGAACACTTGAAATATATCAGTCTGTGTGGAATGAATGTATACATTATACAAGTTTCACTTTTTGAATGGAATTACTGAAATAAATCAACTTTTTGATGATATTCTAATTATATGACCAGCACCTGTATGTATGCTTTCTCTTAACTGTGGCTAAACTGTCTTTCAATTAGACAGACAATTAAACTTTCTCAGTAACAAAATGAGTAATATTAGTTTCAAATGCACGCGTGGCTTTCGTTCTTGATTTAAACTCTCAGTAACAAAAGTTTCAAATGCCTGCGTGGTTATTTTTCGTTCTTGATTTAAACTCTCAGTAACAATAGTTTCAAATGTATCACACGCATGAAGGGATTTTACAAACGCGTGTGTGATTATTTAGCGTTCTTGTTTTAAACTGATTATGCATGAGGAGACCAAAACATAAGGCTCTCGAGGAGACGTCAATCGATATGCATATTATTACGGGATTGATATTATAGCTTTGACGGGTGCAAGAATAGGATACGTCCCCCACATCATATAGACATGTTTCCTAGTGATCCATCCTTAATGTGTTGTGTATGATTTCTCATGGAGGGAGAGAGTAATGCGCCCATCAACCTGTTGAAAGCAGGCACCTATCGGCCTGCGCTGAAAGAGCGAATCTTGAATGTAGAAAACCTAACATCCGTCTGATCAACGTAATATCAGACACATCCGTTTTTTTATCTTACGAGGAGCAAACGTTAGCCTATAGTTAGTGAGAGTGATGGATTTATGCGTGAGAACACAAAACAGATGTCTCTCACATGATGTTTGTAAATGCGTGCGAGAGTGTTTATTTATTACCACAGAGGCTCTGTGGATCTCCTTCCTTTATAACCGATCTGCAAGAATGGGACATTCCTCCTGCGTAGTGACGTCCCTGACCGAAGGGGGACACTCACGCACACACACACACACACACACAAACACACACACACACACACACACACACACACACACAAACAAGACGTTATCGGGACACACCTACGCAAGACGGGATGACCCGGTTGTAAAGAGAGTAAACCAAATGCATTCCACCTGTGTTTAAGCATGTATTTAGGTTAAGCAAAACAGTCCACTCACAACGATGGCGATGAGTTAAAAGAAATAGCTTGTGACTTGTTGTAAACGACATTGAAATACTGTTATTTTCCATGACAAACAGCGCATCACATCCATACCATTTTCCGGTTTTATACTGCAACACAGAGCCTCGGACATTGTGGGATTTAAGCTGAGATAGATATAACCCTATCTATTATCCTAACAATAGGAGACAATTTAAGTATCTGAGAAATAAAAAGGCTTTCGAACTAAAAAATGAAACATTAGCCGCAAGACTTCAGGTCGTGTACACGATACGCAAAGTTTTTCCTGATCTGAGAAGTTTACCATACCATGGCTGTTAGGGAGACTGATGGTTTTGATTTTAGACTGCAACATCCTTTTAGTCTAATTGTGTCAGGTCCTTCAAACAGTGGTAAAACATATGTTGATTGAAAATGCCGATAAGCTCATTTCAAAACAGATTGAAAATGCTGTATATATTTTTTCGTGTTGGCAACCATTGTATGACCAGTTATTGAAAATTAGAAATGTGAATTTCGTTGAAGTATTGCCATCTTCTTTGTGTGATGATACATTGTTGCCTTTAGATAAAAACAATTTGTTGATTATTGATGATTTAATGAGTGATGCTAGCAATAACATTGAGGTACAAAATGTGTTTACACCTAGTTCAGAATTTGTTTTTTCAAGGCAAAGTTAGCCGTACTATTAATCTGAATACCAATTATCTTGTTTTGTTTAAATATCCCAGAGATAAATACCAAGTCATGCTAATGGATAGACAAATGTTTCCTGGGAAGAGTAATTTTTTTTTGGATTGTTTCAAGGATGCCACAAGTGTTCCTTATGGTTACTTGATGATTGATTTTAAAGTTAAGACACCTGATGATTTCAGACTCAGAACCGACTTGCTTTCAGACCTGCCTGTTGTGTATGTGCCTAAGAGAAAGTAAATAAACATGTCTGATCGCATTAAAAGAAACCTGTCTTTACTGCAAACTATGCGGAGCATCTCCATCTCAGAGAGTGAATATTATTAAATCTGCATCACCAGACCTTTTGGTAGTGTTACGCGAAATAGCTTACAATGTTTTAAAAGGTAAAAATCCTTTAAATAAGACACAGTATCAAAAATTTAAAAAGAAGAAGGCGGGGATTAGACTGCTTGCCAATAAAAAGGTTTGCGCTTCAAAGAAAAAGAAGACGTTGCTTAAACAGTCTGGCGGTTTTCTTCTCCCCCTCCTGAGTATCGCTGTGCCTTTTATAACGAGTCTTATTGGTTCAAGACAAACTTAGATGACTATGGAGTATGCACAAAAAATGTTTCTGTACATTCTGGATCAAAAGACTGAGGATCTTCATGAAAAAGCAAAAAAATATTCCATGGCATTGCAGAGATTTCTCACCATGGTAAAACAAGGAGAAAAAGACCAGAACACACTGACTTTGTCAATGCCGGTCGCTGAGGATTTTCACTCTTCAGAGCAGAAGAATTACGCACGATGAGACTTTGATTTTGAAGATGTTTTAAAAAAACAAGCCAAAAAACAGTAGGAATAAAGCCCAGCATATTTTGGATAGAATGTTATTAAAGGGTCTCATGTGTATGATTTGATAAGAGGAGTAACTGCTTCTCACAACGTGTCTGACAGCCGGAGACCTACAGGTTGGGATGAATATCTGCAATCGTTGGCTATATTGAATATACCTTTATCAGTTGTACCAAATCAACAGGTCAAAAGAAAAATTGACGAGATTAAGAGAAAGACTTTTGCAGAATCTTCTCCTCTTATTACTGGTCCACCATCTACACCTCTTGTTACCAGAGGGCATCGATTAGCAAACAATGAAACAAGTCCATTTGTATGCTCTAAAATGCAAGTGATTGGATAACTTTTTAATTGTATATCGTTATCGGTTTTAAATAAATACATAGAGACATAACTTTACTTCAAAGTGTTTTTATTTATATCACCATAATAACAAAAAACATTCAATCTATAAATCATTTTGATAATGAATGGCACACAACTTCTAATATTATTATACACACTTAAAAGAATCTGATACTTGGACACGCTGTTACATTCTGCATAATTATTTTGACCACATACAACCGAGGGTCGTATTTTTTTCATCATTCTTTCAGTCATCATTCATTGCATGACCGTTTATCACTATATTTAGTCATTACATTGTCATAAGATAACCCTCTATCCATATGGTAAAGAAAAAACACACAATGCTGACCGCACACTACAGAAACAAATCTTGCACTTGTCTAACAGAATGTTGCGTGGACTTACAATTACTGTTGAGAAAGACAGAAAAGGATTCAGGAAAATGTGAGTATATCGGAGAGTTCCCAAAACTGTCAAAGAATGATCCCACACCCTGCTTGTCAATATAGATAGCGACCCAGTGTTGTCCTCCCAGGTGGGAGGGGTCTGTGTTTACCACCAACATGGCGGGTCTCTTTTTAATAACTGATTTAGGAAGCTGGTCACGAGCAAATACTCCAAGAAAGACACCTTGCTTCACTACCTTTCGACAGTTCTATCGTATTCATACTATCGTTTGTTAAAGTTAGAAAAAGTCAATGAGAACCTGTCTTCTTGATGATATCTCAATTATAGAATCATATGTGGCGTAATAACCGCATTTATTGTGCGTTGAAGCGGGTTTCTAAAACGGGCCTCTTATCTAACACTTCCGTTTTTAATGAGCGACATATGGTCTCCGCATCCTTCATCAGGGCTCAGGTTAAAACAGAACAGACTATATCCATTACAAAACTCGTTGCGGGTTATGGCCATAGCGTTGTTTTTAAGATAATTTCCAGTTGCCGAGTACAATTGATGATACTCCCTTATGGCATTCCCTCTGGTAAAGTTGGGTTGAAAGGGTTTTGAAGAATATTGTTGGCCGTCAACGTATAAACATAAAAACTCTATATCATAATGGTTAAATGTAAATGGATTACGCGCATAACTACCTGTAAATGCCTCATGATCTACAAATCCTACTACAATAAGTTTAGGTATTTGTCCCAAGAATACATTTTCTTGATTACAAACACAATTTTTAAGACAGACTCTGTCTATAGGATATTTAACGTCGCCATGCATTAATGCCTTAGCGTGCGCTAGCTTAACAGCCGGAGATACGGTGACTTTCTTTACAAACAGGCTTGGTGACATAATGTTAACCCGAAAGTCGTCTACAGTGTTGCGCATTAAGCAAAATTTGTTTTTAGATCTTATGAATTTTATCTTGAGGTCTACGCCATTTATCATTAACTTGTCTTGAAAAAACAAGTCAGAATGTAAAGGGGATATTAGCTCTACGCGGCCGCCTTGTGTGTACTCCATTCTTTTAACTAGTCCCTCATTGCGTCCATATGACCTGCGGTATCCATGCAAAATAGTCCGGATCCAAACTGTGTCTGCAGAGCGTCATTTCTGTAGTTCAAAAGGCACTGTATTATACCCCTGTAAGGATATGTGTTTGATGATTGCGTTATGAGTCTGTCCCCCAACGATATGTCGACCTGGGAAAATATTGTACATCCAGGGTAGTAGATAAAGCCCACTTCGTCTGCTTGATCCAGGTTTCCGCCATTAGCTTTGGTGATTTTCACACGCTTGTAGAGAAACGTATTGTTTAGATCCAGGTAGTCCTCTGTACTAGCTGGAATGAAAAATTCAAGGGGTGCAGAGTCTGATACCGCTGCTAGAGGAGGGAATTCGACGTAGACGCATTTCTCAATACTCATTTGTGTTAACGGCACCATAAACAGGTCTAGCTCCGACTTGACGCACTCTTGTGACAGGCTATGTACCAACGACATTCTTGTTAGAAAATGTCTCTTGTCTTCTGACTTTTTGTCGACTTGCTTCTCCTTGCTTGTTTATTTTTTCTAGTCTTAGTTTGGGTCTTCTTATTTGTTGTTCAGCTACGCCTCTTTGGTGGGGAACTCCCTCTTTTCCCAGGAGGTCGTTTTATTGGTCGGGGGGCCACGGCCACTATACTCGACCCCTCTTGACGTCTGTTCATGACGTTAGTAATAACAATTGTAACTATGTTTTTAGCAGCTGTCTTTAAATGAGGGGCAACAAATGTAAATCATTTCTTGAATAAGGGGAATGCTAATCTAAACAGACCCCTAAAGATACCC
>NC_060158.1:22654674-22675276 GCF_021292245.1 Micropterus dolomieu | reverse complement strand
ATTGTTTAGATCCAGGTAGTCCTCTGTACTAGCTGGAATGAAAAATTCAAGGGGTGCAGAGTCTGATACCGCTGCTAGAGGAGGGAATTCGACGTAGACGCATTTCTCAATACTCATTTGTGTTAACGGCACCATAAACAGGTCTAGCTCCGACTTGACGCACTCTTGTGACAGGCTATGTACCAACGACATTCTTGTTAGAAAATGTCTCTTGTCTTCTGACTTTTTGTCGACTTGCTTCTCCTTGCTTGTTTATTTTTTCTAGTCTTAGTTTGGGTCTTCTTATTTGTTGTTCAGCTACGCCTCTTTGGTGGGGAACTCCCTCTTTTCCCAGGAGGTCGTTTTATTGGTCGGGGGGCCACGGCCACTATACTCGACCCCTCTTGACGTCTGTTCATGACGTTAGTAATAACAATTGTAACTATGTTTTTAGCAGCTGTCTTTAAATGAGGGGCAACAAATGTAAATCATTTCTTGAATAAGGGGAATGCTAATCTAAACAGACCCCTAAAGATACCCCCTAACCCTGCACCATACTGAGCACCGAGCCCGTTAATCAGTTTTATTACAAGTGAATGAATAAAGCTTACAGAGCTCTGGGTCAATCTTCCTTTCTCTGACAAACAACAAGCTGTATCAGTTCGTGAAGTCTGACTGGCTATCTCTCCCTGACCCAGTGTTTTAGTGTACATCGTCACGTCATAAAACAATAAAACAAAAGTGTAGGTCAGTCCATGATTGGCCCAAGTCCTCTTGGAGAAGAGATGTTTTGTACCACATTCCAAACTACCCCTCCCCCATTGTTCCTAAGTAAATGTCCTTATCCGATCATGCAGAGACCCCCTGTTTCTGCACCTCTCCAAGTTTTCCTTGAAACGTTAATTCTACGTCTCTCGTTGGTAAAATGCTTACTCGGTTGGTAATATTGTTGTAATCAAGCTCAATGTGACCCATGTCGTTTTCAGATAAACAACTCTTTAGTTCAGCTATTATCTGTGACATTGTTGTATAGAACCCCTGTGTCGCTGATACCCTCTTGTTGGATTTTTTCTCAAACACAACAAAGTTTGAGTCTTCTGATGAAAACGATTTCCATGTTTTTGGATATTGTATTTCTATCAAACCCACCTCGTATGCTGATTTACAGTGTAAAGGCTTGGATAGTTTCGTTCTAAAGCTTGCTATTGTATTGCTCGGGTAAAATAATGCAGACGAGTTGCTGGGCAGGGTGACAAAAAATCCTCTGTTTCCATTTATATGTGTGTTTGTATTCTGCTAAGGTAGCTGAATGACCTGTTCCAAAATCCACAAGTTAAATTTATCTGACCATCCGACCCATTTTACTAACACCATGTCCCGGCCTTGTCTTTTCTTTCTAGATAAAAATCTTTTCTATTTTAAATGTTTTGTTTTTATCTACAATAACTTTTTGCATCTCTTGCTCATAAAATGTCCCCTGTAATATTTCGCCGTCATAGTCTTTTAAGGAGGGTCCCTTGAAACGCATTCCTTTACAGTGAAATATCGATCACTTCCCACTTCCACACACAACAAAAAAAACCCTCATCCGAGCAGCACAGCCGGCGCCTCACACTGTAGCTCCAAGCCTTCAACATCCACACACAGCATGCCTTCCTTTACTGCCACTGTGGACAGAATAGGCCACCAAGAAAAGCCAAAGGGACCAGTGAACACAGAGTCAACAGCCGCCACACCCTCAGTATCAAGCAACATAAACCCACTGCCACACAGACATCAACAGGAATCCCCACAAAGTACCTCGCTATCGACTGTGAGATGGTGGGTACGGGACCAAAGGGGAGCATCAGCCAGGGCCGCGTAGTTTTGAAATTCTTACAGTATCGTCCACCTCATATTTAAAACTAATTACTCTTTTATCTTTTGTTTTATACAAGTTGCTAAATACGATATCTTCATTGTCTTTTGTTACATCGGTTTCATTTTAATACTACGATGATAACGTCTTGGGTTACGTATGTAACCCTTGGTCCCTGAGAAGGGGAACGAGACACTGCGTCAGTGACGACACTATGGGAACGCCTCTGGGAATGGCAGGGCTGAACCATGAATGAAACTACTCCAATCCTATTGGTGTTGCTAGAACGGTAGCGTGTGACGGCATAACAGGAGGCGTATATAAGCACGCTGGCGCACCGGACACATTAGCTCTTTGCTATAAAGCAAGGCACTCCAGGCGGGGTGAGGTGTGGCGGACTGACGCAGTGTCTCGTTCCCCTTCTCGGGGAGACGTTCCCCTTCGAGGGAACTCAAACTGCGTCGATGACAACACTAACCCCCGCCTGCCCCCAGCGTGCAGCACCCCGTAGGCACGACTAAGAGGAGAGCGCACGGGTGCAGAAGGAAGGTCCAGACTTTAAAACAGGATGAAAGTGTGAGGAGTGGCCCAGCCAGCTGCTTCACACAAATCCTGGAGCGAAGCCCCTGAAAGGAGGGCCCTAGAAACCGCCATGCCTCGAGTAGAGTGCGCCCTCACGGCCATAGGTGAAGGCAAACCGCGCACCTGATAGGTCAGGGAAATATTCTGAACGATCCCGAAACACTCCAGCAACTGGTCTGCTTTCCTCCACCGGAAAGACGTCTCCCGTCCTCCGCCGTCACATGAGGTGGGGCAAACTCCAGGCATCGTGGAGAAACCGAAAGTGCCTGGAGATCCCCCACCCTCCTCAGAGAGGTGATACCGAGGAGAAAGGCCATCTTAAGGGTCAGGTGCTTGGCCTCAGCCGACTCCAGGGGTTCGAAGGGAGCCCCAGCCAACGCTTCGAGAACCACTGCCAGGTCCCAAGTGGGAACCCTGGAACGAGTCACGGGTCTCATCCTCCGGGCTCCACGGAGGAAGTGCACGACCAGTGGAAGCCTCCCCAGAACGCAGAAATGGCAGCCACATACACCTTAAGCGTGGACGAGGAAAGGCCAGCAGAGAAACGGTCCTGGAGGAACTCCTGTACCATAATCACCGGGCAGGTAACTGGGTCCACTGCCTGTCCTCTACAACAGGTGGCAGTTAAACACATTCCACTTCAGGCCGTACATCCTTCTCGTGTATGGGGCTCTGGAGCTGAGTAGCGTCTTGACTGCTCCTGCCGTCAGGCCCGCCTCCAGGAACTGCGCCCCCTCAGGGGCCAGACCCACAGCTGCCACAGGGCGGGGCACGGGTGAAAGACCCGGCCCTCCACCTGGGACAGCAGGCCTCTCCTCAGAGGGACCTGCCAGGGTGGGCCCTCCAGGAGTGATATTATGTCCGAGAACCACACTCGGGCCCGCCAAAAACGGTGCTACTAACAGTAGGCAGACACCGTCCTGATGGACCCGCTCCAGAACCTCCGGGAGCATAACAACTGGGGGAAAAGCATACGGACGCAGCCTCGGCCACGTCTGCACCATGGCATCCAGCCCTAGCGGGGCTGGGGGTGAGAGGGAGAACCACACTTGACTGTGCGTAGTCTCTTGAGATGCAAACAGGTCCACGTCTGTAGGGCCGAACCTTTCGCACAATAACTCCACCACCTCGGGGTGGAGTCTCCATTCCCCCAGGCCTCAGCCCATCTCGACAGCAGGTCTGCTCCTTGATTCTGGGTCCCAGGGATATACATCGCTCTGAGAGACAGCAGTCTCTGCTGGGACCACAGGAGGATCTGATGCGCCAGTTTGCATAACGGGCACGAGCGCAGGTGGTAGTGGGCCCCGCCTACTCGAAACCTCAGGACCTCTTTCCCCGGGCCCGCCGTGACTGAATGATGGACCTCAGATCCGTCTTCTCGGGGGGCTGTGGGCGAGAGCGCTGCCTCGCATCCCAGGTTTGTTGAGGGGGACCACGGGAAGCGACGCTTTGCTTCTGGCTCTGGTGGTAGGAGCTAGAAGGGGGCTGAGCTCGTCTCTCTTCAGCCGTCGCCGTCCTGGACCCAGACTGGCGGGGGAGATACTGCTCAAACGCCTCTCCCTGCATTTTGACATCCACTGCCTCACCAAACAGGCCAGTAGTCGTCAGTGGCGCATCAAGGAGGAAAGCCTTTTCCTTCTCCTGGATGCCCGAGAGGTTGAGCCACAAATGGCACTATATCCTCCTTAGAGGGGCCCCCCTCATGGTCACAGTCCTTTAGCAGATGGGCCTGGTATGCCTGTAGGATGGCTATAGTGTGCAGGCTTGCACCAGCTCGACCCGCCGCCATATAAGCCTTGCCCACCAGAGCGGATGCCAAACTGACATGTATATTAATGTTGGCTAAATCTCAAGGTTAGCTTAACATAGCACTTCAGCTGAAGTGTCAAAAGACACTTTTATTATCCCCTCTACTTTGTGCAAAGTTATAATTTTGAACATTCATACCTAACAAAGTTGTAGTACATAAAATGTAAAGTGCCAACGTTTTACTTTTGAAGCAAAAAAATAAATAAAATTGTGCTCATTTCAGATTAGACTTTAACCACATGTGAACAGGAAGTTGACCATAGAACAAGAAGTCACACAGGGATAAGCTGTGTGATCGCTCAGGGATAATCTCAGAGTTTGTAAAGCCTGCCTTCTGAAAGCCTTGGTTGATTTATCCTAAGTATTGCCACATATTTAGATTACTTTTAATATTAGACTATTTTACCTTGCCAAAAAATATGGAGCCATGGTGGGGGTTAATAAACTGAGAAAAAAATCCTAGATTCATGTATCAGATTTATAAGAACAAAAATCAGACAAAAAAATCTAAATCACTGGTGTTTTCTTCTGAATACCACCAATCACGGCAAAGTCTCTAAGGTGCAGGATTATATAGCCTAGTGATTGTGGGCTAAACCAAAGTCCTTTTAGGCAAGTCATGCTACTCGGCCACCATCTTGGCAAAGCCTCTGGGCAGCTATTTCGGACTAACAAGACCAGGCTCCTGTCTAAATGAATGGGGAGAGAGCCAGATATACACTTTCACTGGTCACTGGGACATAAAAAACTACATGAATAGAATCAGCATTTAAATCTGATAAAAATCGCTGAAAAAGTTTGACAACTTTGCGCCAAAATAAGGTATAAAAAGCTTTTCCCGATTGGTTCTACTTCTACTGCGCATGCATCACCACTTCCGCGCATGCAGTAGAAGTAAAACAGACCCTTACGTCAGTGGAACCACATGATTGGCTTACATATGTTTCCCGCTTGGCTGTTAAAAGTAGACGATTGGCTTTCTAGCGCCAACTTTACCATAGGGGAAAGTCCGTAATGGTAAAGTTTTATTGAGAATGTGATTGAGTAGCATGTCTCCTCTAAATGTCATGTCTCTGGCTAAACTCATCTATTTCCTCACTGCTAAATCTGATTGTGAAGTCTACTATAATTTTCCACTGCATACATAATACATGGCAGAGGTGATGTTGCAACCTTGCAAAGAGAAGCGATGTGGTTCCTTGAAAAATAAGAGAAGACTAAATCATGCCTGCATGTGTGCTGACTCAGCAGGGATGGTATTATATGTACTAAAAGTTCATCTACAGGAGAACATATAATTGAAAGCAAAACAGAATGAGAGCTTTACTGTATTATATTCCATTATAGACTAGTTGTTTCCCTTTACATAAATTGATGTTTCCACTGATGCAGAAAAGGCACACATCTGGCAGACATCATTTTAAACCAAACCACGTTTTCTTAACCCTAACCAAGTGGTAATTTTAACTTAAGCAATGGTCTAATCATAACCACCTTGTATATGTGCCTAACCTAACCAAACCTTAACCATTTTTGCAACGTCGCACTGTCAGTATGTGAGGCCATGGACCAACCACATATTTTTTTGTGTTTCATATAGAAGACATTCTTCTCTTGTTAACTGATCAGTTGGGGGGTTTTTGAGTCACAAGGCATTTCTAAGAAAACACCTCATTTGCATTTAAAAAAAAAACAAACTCTTATCTGAAAATTCAGATGTCATATCTGAAGCCTACTCCTTACTTACAGTCAGCTCAGAACGAATGGATGTGTCCCTGTAAACCTCCATATATGTGTGAATGAGATTATGTGTAAATTATTTTGTATGCACACATGCATTCATGTATGATATGTTCCAGCCTGTTCTTCTGCAATGGCTCAATGGCACCTGAATGGAGATTTAGTGTCCACCAACTGTTTCTGTTTTTTAATGCCATGTTCTGTAATTGATTTTGCATCAAATCAATATCCCATCCATGCAAATTAAACATGTCTTAACTTCCTGTCTCTGTGTGTCAATAGACACACTGTGGGAAAGAAGCTGGCTGACAATAAGTGACTGTTTAATAGTGAGTTGAAATTAAACCTGCAAAGGTAGACTATTGTACCATGACTTCACTGCCCACATCAGTGGAGTGATGACATCTTGACTTCCAGTTATTACAAAAAATATAACAGCCCCCTCTATGTTTAAATGTGTAATCACAGCTTAAAAGGCCTCATTTTAAACTCAATTGCACAGAAAGATGTGGTATTCTTATTTGAATCTCATAATTTCTTGCCATTCTTAATCCTCTTCATCCATTTTTGCATTTCTCTATGCATTTCTGCGTCATTATGCAAATGAGGAGGGGCTGTGTCTCAGGGGGTGAACTATACAGATACAGAAGATTAAAATGAATGGATAAATCAAGAGATATATACATTTGTCTCATTGTATAATTTGATTACTGCCTTCATTTATTCATGTACTTTATTTTAATCGGATGCTTATTTATTTAATGAGCATTTATTTATTTCTGTATTTATTTTCTTTGTCAGAATTGGTCCCCCATACAACAGGATCATTCACATTCATTAAACATTTTTTAGTTCTGTACTTTTCCCTCAGTAGAAATAGGTTAGCCACTCACAGTTTGTCTACCACTCTTTAATGTCTGCAACAAGGCAGTTGGTCTTCTTATTCTTGTTTTGCATGATAAATTATTTGCTATCAAGTTTATGAATAGTTTAAATGCTAAGAGAAAGATCTCCGACCTGTAAAAAACACGATCTTTTGTTTCTCAGCTAGCTTCTCGATAATTCCATACTCATGACTTCCAGGATGTTTTCCAGTTTTAAACTTTGTGTCTTTGAGTTTTTCCCAGTAATGATTCCAGTTTCCATTTTTGTCTGCTCCATAACCAAACACACGGACCTGTTGGATAAGAAAAATAACAACAAAAACATCTATTAACTAACAGATTTACGTAATGTATGTACATAATGAAACACTGCCTTTGCAACAAGTGCCACAACTTTCAAGATGTTAATTTTGTAATCACACTACATAAGCAGTACTGGCAGCGGGACTACTGAGTGGGCCACAGCATTCAAACTGAACTGTCTATCAAGCCATTCAGGCCACAAGTCTGGGTTAGCCAATGCAGGTCTGGTTAAAACAGCAGAGCTCTTTGCTAGGGTGAATGTAGGATTCAATGGCAGTTTAAGGGAAGTTAGGTCTGAGTTAGAGAATAGTGTCACATGTCTTTGGGCTCAGTCGATTTGTGATGGCACAGCCTGATAGCCATTGAAGGATTTAATTATAGGTCAAAACATAATTTGCATCTACTTGTTGTTACAGCAACACTAGTGACATTCACAAGGATAATAATTAACTCACCTCGTCACAAATATGGAGGGCAAGAATCAAAGTCATAAAGCCAGTGGATGGATAACTGCCCTTCTTTTGCAGCCACATGTCATGAACATACCTCATGAAAGCTGGATTGATCACCATCACCTGTTATGAATCAGAATTAGCCTTTACACTTATTTCTAGGAGCCACTGCCTTTGTAGCCAATAAAATGTGTTGTTGAATGCTTTCAAAATAATACTCACCAAATCCTTGTTAGCTTTGATATTTGACTTAACTGGCACATATGACCTGTTGAAAATACAACATTAAATAAAGGATACTGCTTTGTTTTGCTTTTTTTTCAGTAAAATGATATACTAGGCATTCCAAAAAAAAACTAAAGCCGAGATGATTCTTAATTTATATGTTCCATTTCTGAACTCTAATAACTTTTCAAGCTATTTAAACAATGAAAGTGATGGATGGATGAGCCCCATTCATTCTCACAGGTTTTAGGCACCTCCTCTCCTGCTCCTACTTGCTCTCATGTTTGCTGGTCCCTATTGGCTCAAACTGGCATGGAAGCCTGTCCTTAACACACCCTCCAGGTTGAAAAGAAGTGCCCTTAAAGGCATTGAAAATGTACTAGAAAGTACATGTAAGTCTATTTATTAAAAATATATTTGTACCACAGGAGTAAATACTATTTAGGTTTACTTTGTGGAAGTATATTGTTAAACAATTACACTTTAAGCGGGTTAAAAATATATTCATGCCAATTATGCTCCATTGTCCACTGCAATATATTTAAAATATTAATGTAATTGTCAAATGTTTTATGCCTGTTTTCCAGAAGTATGATTTTCAAAACCTATTTTTATAACATTTTAATATATTTTTCAAAAGCAGAGTATTTCTTATATAGCCTACACTTTTTTTCTTTTCTTCTCTTTTTTTATTAAAATTTTATTTAACCAAGTAAATAGCCAGTTGAGATCCCAGGCTGACCTTGCCAAGAAGGTAGCAACACACATCTTTAATGTAAAAAAAAAAGTATGGTAATAAGCATACTTTAAATCATAATGTAGTTATACTGTTTGTAAACAGTAAACACATATACAGAGGGGCAAAGTGTGCCCTCCTGCCCAGCCCGCTAGTGCAATGCAATCAATTTGACCAATCAGAATCAAGATTTTCTAATCGACGCCCCAATCACATTGCGTGAAAGTCAGGTTACTGTGTCAAGTTAACGTAGTGTTGAGAGGGAAGCTAATTTTGGCCTGAAAATTATGTTGTTTCCCAGGTTTGCTTTGTTTTACTTTCCCGACTCGGACATGGCAAAGGTGGACACCACAGACATAATAACAACTTAACACTAGAACCGCCAGGGTTCGTTGTATACCTAACCGCCATAGCGGGTAAAATTTACCCGCTATAAAAATGCCGTGATTTTGAGATTATTTCTGCTACATGTTGCTTCAACACATTTAGCACCTGGCGCTTATAGGTATGAATGCCCATTTTTTAAATCTGGCTTTACCTTGACATTTTTTAACAATAGGGGGTGCTACATAACACACTTTTAGGAAAAGTCAAAGACTGGGGGACTTGAATATTATATTGAAACAAAGATAGGGGAGACCGGGTGTAGCTACACTGGTCCCAAGAAATAATGGCCATGCATCATACAGATGTCTTTTGAAGATTTATTTTATGGCAACTCTCTCCTTCGTCAGCAGACACTGTGAAAACTACAAGAAAGTAAAAGACATACAGCTTAAAACATTCATCTCACATTCACTTTAAAGCCTTTCAAGCTAGTGTCCACTGATAAACAGGCCCTAACACATTAACACAAGCGAAATGCAATGAAATCATACAATATAACCAAACATAAATATTGTCCACGTAAAGTACACCAACAAGTACCATACACAAAGGTAAACAAATGAAAGGCAATTACCGTGTGCGCCTCTTGAACCAAGTGCAGAATACGGTTATTTTGGGGCTTCATTTCGTTCCTCTGCATGCTCTGCTCTGCCTCCACATTGTCTCTTACCCATAATGCCATGGTTATGCCCTTATCTTAACTCTGTTCATGTGACCCATTTCCCATTACTGGGATCGTTGAAATAAACCTTACATAAAAGCACAACATTTTTAACAGTATTTAAATTAAAGACATATTTGTGAATGTTACCCCTTTTAACATCTTCACATGTTTTTCCTATTTTTAAATGGCTGTATGAACTCAAATATTCATGAACTTACACATACAAATATACAAAATAGACATTTCAATTAAACATGTCTTTGAGACAGTTACGGGTATGGTTGTAACATGGGGAGAGTTGTAACAACACCAATTCCACCAAATAGAGATAAGATAGGAGTTAGGTGATCATTTCAGTATTTACCTACTTCCTCCCCGATCAGGCATCAAGTCTGGAAACAGGCATATTCAGAATATATAGAGAAAAAACTGATTTTGAGGTAAGAAAGTAAACCACTTCAAGCACTAACTGAAACTCTGAATAAGAATACACACACACACACACCTCATTTTAGTTAGACTTAAGGATGTACAGAGATGTTCTTTAATTAGGAACATTTTAGTAGTATTTATTAAGTATACTTTTAAGTAAGTTTATTCTATAGATAAATTTACATACACATACTGTTGATGCACGTGAGTCATCAGACAAAGTCTGTTACAGCAAGAGAGAAACATTGTTCTTTGATATCACTACCTGTTTTGGAAGCTTATCATATAGTGTGGCATCTATTTTTGATTTTTTTATGTGATTGTTACAACCTACCCAAGCATGTGTTACAACCTACCCCGCTATTAGGGTAGGTTGCAACAAGGGAACACATTGCATTTGACATCAACTCACGAGGCCTGTGATATTCTTGTAGAGGATTGAATTGGTGCCATTTGTAGTGAACAAATATGGGTACTTTGTATAAAAATTTGAGAGCTCTAGCTAAAAAATTCAGTGAGTTATAGTTGCTGAAGCAAAAAGTGTTACAACCATACCCGGTCTTAAACCTAAACCTGTAGCCTGTTTTTTACTTACAGAGTAAAACCATAGCCTGATGTACAACTCCTCTACAACTATTCACAGTTGTCACAGCTTATAAACTACTGTAAGTCAACACACCCCCAGCCACTGTTAATAATTAACGCTGATGGCAGCCAGCGGGACTTAAATGATTAACTCAATCAACCACCACTAGTTTGGCAAGTACTAGTTTGGCAAGCACGCTCATCAGACTTTACCTAAATATAAACATTGTTCACAAATCCTGCACCTCGAGTCCGACTCAAGTCTGAAGTATCAAGTCGAGTGTGAGGTCACTGTTTGTGCAGCTTAAGTCGGACTCGAGTCCGAGTCTCAAACTTGAGTCCGAGGCTCAATCTCGAGTCCCCGTCTCTGGCTAATGCTAGCTAACAGGTTGATTTATAACTTTAATAGTAATTTTCTGATATTTTTTAGGTGATATTAGTCAACTAGCATCTTCATAGCTTCATAATCTAGACAGCCACTTTCATCTGCCATAGAACCGGTGTTGAGACTAATGCGTAACAAAAGAAATGCAATTACAGTCATGTATTGCTTTTTGCTGTAACGCAGTAACGTTAATATAAGGCATTACAAGGTACAAGGTTGTTTATTTGTCATTAAACAGACAAGACTGCATAACAAAACAAAATTTGTAGTTCCTTCATGCTACACACACACAGCATATAATTAAGTGCAAGCCTATATTAAAATATGGAAAGATATAAATCAAATCAAATAAAACAATATCTACTAATAAAATGTTGGTAATATTACAGCAGTTACAATCTCAGTAATGCCCATTACAAAGCATTTTAAACCGAAATTAAGTGGTGTTTATTTTTATATACAATTCAAAAACACCACTAAACATTTTGCCACTGCAAAACATATCTTACCTACCTGTTGCTGGAATTTGATGGTTAAGAATGTAGGCAGGCCTGTGCATACGTGTGTGAGTGCTCAATTCAGCTTTTGTACTTTTAAGATGACCAGTAAGGTCTTTATCACTGGTATGAGTATAAATGCAATTAATATGATGCTGTCTTTACGCTAAAGAAGGGTCGCCTGGGAGCTGGAGCCAATCCCAGCGGACAACAGGCAAACACTGGACAGGTCGCCAGTCCATTGCAGGGCCACACATAGATAAACAACCAGTCACACTCACACTCACACCTAAGGACAATTTTAGGGACACCAATTAACCTAGTCTGCATGTCTTTGGACGGTGGGAGGAAGCTGGAGCACCTGGAGAAAACCCACGCAGACACGGGGAGAACATGTAAACTCCACACAGAAAGGCCGGGGCCCGAGACCTTCTTGCTGTGAGGCAAGTTGTCATTTTTGTACAAATTAATTTTAAAGTTTAGCTAATGCTAATATGAAGTATCAGCTAAGCATTTGTGTTAATCTAGTCAAAAGTGGATATCTTCCAAAGTTACACTGCTTTTAGAGATTTCACTTCACTGCAACCACGGATGGGGGAATCATTACAGTGACCAATATAACTCATTAATAACAGCGATGTCAACGTGTACACGGGTATGTGAGAATTGTTTTAAGATGCGCTTGAAATAATATTTATGTGTCCTGCAATGCCTGACCACACTATATAATAGCATGTGATGTTATATAAAATACTGCTCAACTTTATGTAAATTTATATGGTCATATATCATGTATTAAACTTTTAAAAGTTGAACCAACCCTTTGCCACATTTAACCAACTTAATGTTGGGCCCAGATGGGAGTCCAAATTTCCTGCCTTAGCTAAACAAAATCAAATAATGAATGATGAGAATGATTTGCTGTAAGAATCAGTGTTTAATCAAGATATGCAAATGAAGAACTAAACTAAACTAGGTGGTAGTACTGCCGTAACTGTGAATATTTTTTCTTTTAGGAGCTTTCTGGGATTGTTTTTTTTATCCAAGACCTCAACACTGATATTTGGAAAAGACACACTAGCCCGATCCACATTCACAGGGAAGTCTGGCATTCAAACCTCAAAGAGCCAGCTGGACCCTCAAAAGCTCAATGTGCTCATAGGTATGTCTGGCTCCTGCACACAATCACTGTTTTTGCTCTTTTCTTGTGAAAAATAAACAATATAAAAATAATAATATTATTATAAAATATTGTTATACATGTAAGTAATTGGCTACTTTTGTACTTCACAAATTGACTGCTGTGTTAATGTGAAATGACATGTAGAGAGCACAGCTGTTAAGCAGGTCTTAATGTTTTACTTTTTGCTGTTCTTGTTTAATAACATTTTATCATATACAGCTCATTGGCTGAATATACAGTAGTGTTTATGTATTGTTTCTGATCATGTTGTAATGGAAGAACGTCTCCGGTTACGTATGTAACCCTTGTTTCCCGAGAAGGGGAACGAGACACTGCGTCGGTGACGACACTGTGGGAACACCTCTGGGCGTGGCTGAAATCATGAATGAAACTACTCCAATCCTATTGCCGTTAATAGAACGGTAGAGTGTGACGGCGTAACTGGAGGCGTATATAAGCACGCCGGCACACCGGACACATTAGCTCTTTGCTATGAAGCAAGGCACTCCCGGTGGGGTGAGGTGTGGCGGACTGACGCAGTGTCTCGTTCCACTTCTCGGGGAACAAGGGTTACATACGTAACCCGAGACGTTCCCCTTCGAGGGAACTCGAACTGCGTCGGTGACGACACTATGGGAATGAGAATACCCACTATTCCACGCCTCCGCCTCCGCCTGCCCCCCAGCGTGCAGTAACCCGTAGGCACGACTAAGAGGAGAGCGTACGGGTGCTGGGTGCAGAAGGAAGGTTCAGACTGTAAAACTGGATAAAAGTGTGAGGAGTGGCCCAGCCAGCTGCCTCACACAAATCCTGGAGCGAAAAACCTGCGAGGAGGGCCCTAGAGGCCGCCATGCCTCAAGTAGAGTGCGCCCTTACGGCCAGAGGTGAAGGTAACCCGCGCACCTGATAGGCCAGGGAATTAGCCTTAACGATCCAGTTGCTGATTGTGTGTTTAGAAGTGGGGAGCCCAGCGTTGTGGGACCCGAAACACACCAGCTACTGGTCTGCTTTCATCCACCGGGAGGACCTCAGAGTGAAAATACTCAGTGCTCTGACAGGGCAGAGCAGATGAAGTCTCCCTCCGCCGTCACATGAGGTGGGGGATGAAACGCCTGCAGACCGTAGACCCTGACAACCTCAGTCTCTGCTGGGACCACAGGAGGATCTGATGTGCCGGCTTGCATAATGGGCGCGAGCGCAGACCCCCCTGGTGATTCAAATAGGCCACCACTGCCGTGTTGTCGGTCCTGACAAGGACGTGGCGACCGCGGGAGCCTCTCGCAAAGCGGCACCCACCCCGTGAGTGAGGCGTCTGTCGAAATAATTGTCCGGCGATATGACGCTCCCAACACGGGACCCTGGGACAGGAACCAAGATTTCCTCCATACTGACAGGGAACAAAGGCAACTGTGATCGTAACCCGTATCAGACGGAATGGATTTCCCCTCGGGGATAATCCCTTTGATTTTAACCACTACTGCAGGGCTTTCATGTGCAGCAGGCCAGACGGGATTATGCTGGACGCTGCCGCCATGAGACCCAACACCCTCTGAAAGGGTTTCACAGTGATGGTGCGGCCTCGTTGCACTCTGGTCACTGTGGACAAAATGGACCCGACGCGTGCAGGAGACAGTTGGGCCTGCATAGTCATTGAGTCCCACACCACGCCTAGGAATATAGTCCATTGGGCAGGCGGAAGAACCCGATACTGGTACGTCGCGCCCCCGAAGGGGAACCTCAGGAACTTCCTGTGAGAGGGACGGATGGAGATGTGGAAATATGCGTCTCGCAGATCTATCGTGACAAACCAATCCTCGGATTGGATGTGACTGATGATGGTGGGGATGGTGAGCATCCTGAACCTGAATCTCCTCAGAGACGCAACCCATCCGTCCTTCTTGGGACTGCCCCATGAGCACCGCAGTCCAGACCACCCAGTTGAAGTTTTGGACCTCTTTCCCCGAGCCTGCCGAGACTGAATGACGGTCCTCAGACCCATCTTCTCGGGGCGCTGCGGGCGAGAGCACCGCCTCGCGTCCCAGGTTTGTTGAGGGGGACTACGGGAAGCGACGCTTCGCTTCTGGCTCAGGCGGTAGGAGCTAGACGAGGGCTGAGCTCGTCTCTCTTCAGCGGTCGCCGTCCTGGACCCAGACCGGCGGGGGAGATATTGCTCAAACGCCTCTCCCTGCGTTTAACAAAATAAATAATCTGGTAGTTAGTTAATTAGAGGTTAATTTTGCTTTTATATAAACAAAATCATTTTTCCCCTTTTACAGATGCTGTTTTAAGGCAGTTTCCAAGTCTGTTGTGCAAGCCCTCATTCGCAGAAAATGCAGCAACATATATAATAATAAATATAATAATATATAACATCCTAGATGGTATGTTGCAGGTTAATGGTGCTGGGATGTGTTACTTTCCTTCTACTGGACATGTATTGAGCATGGGGAATAAAGCCAACTACACTGTTTGTCTGACACAGGACATGAAGTCCAGTCTCTTGCATGACAGTCAGTCATTACTTTTTGCCTTCCCCACACAAAGGGAAAACTACCTCTTGTACTGGCGCTAACTGTTTGTATTGGATGTAAATTGTGTGCTGCAGGATTAATTGCAGCATGAATGTTAATTCCTAGGGACACTCTGCTAAGAGACAAGCACAAGAATTGAAGACTGGCGGTCAGAAGATGGCGCTGTTTCTTGACTTTGGCCCATAAGCCTACAGAGCCCTTCAGAGGGGATGGTCTGGTGAAGTAGAATTGTGGTTCACATTGTTGGGTGGCCATCTCTCTCAGAAAGGTGTGATAGTCAGTTTTATTTATTTATAAATAATAATTTAATAATAATTAAGTCTTTACCCCCTGTTACTTCTTTGCTTACTCTTAATATGGGCCCTTCTCAAACACGGTCATATTATTTGAGCTGCTGGCTGTTTTCACTGAGCTTGGAAAATCCAGTTTTTCCTAACCTGGAACAACATGCAGAACAATCAGTAACACTTTATTTTAAGGTGCTTGTAATAAGCAGTTATTACCAGTAAATAAGCAGTAATTAAAAAATAATAAACACTTATAAAACCTCATAACATGCTTATAAACACAAATAAGTGTTAACTAAAGCACAATTACCTAATTTATAATTGCTTATAAGACCCTTATGCTCTTATTGGAAACTTGTTGATGGTTTATATACCTTCTTTAACATTAATAAGATGTTTATTAACGTTAATTAGACTTTATATGGGTTGGTTATTGAGAACGTAACAGAGTTGTTATTTCGTTGTAAGACACTTTTAGTGAAATTTAAAAAAAAATCTTAATGTTTAATGTAAGCTTATAAAATACATCTTTATTAACATTGATAAGACTCAAAATATGAATGAACACATTTCTTATTTCTTATTAACATCTGTATGAGCACCTACTAGAAACTTGTTAACAAGTTATATATACCTTAAGAACCTTTAGATGTTTATTAACATTAATGACTGTTAGTAATATCCCAAAAGACATTTATTATTGGCTTGTAAAATATTTATGGGCTCCACCCAAACAGAAGTTTGTCCTCCTGTACTTTGGCCTGGAGTGAAGTCAGAGTAGGAATCCCTCGTTATTAAAACTTATTTAAGACTGCACCAAATTCCAAGTAGGAGAAAATTTCATAATGTAATTAAATATCTGATATTAACAATTAAATGTTATGTTTGTATCTTTACATGAATATATCTAGTTTTGAATTAATATGCATTTGTGACACTGTGCATTTTGTCTTTACAAAATGTATGAAGTAATCACAGCCAATCTTCTTAGGTAGGCTACATACACGCAGACAATAATTATTGTGCGGGAGGAGCCTGGAGGAGCCTCATTGACTCTAACTTCCCTTCCTGTTCTGTTGGTCTGGAAACCCCTTGCATTCAAATGAGGAACATGTGGATCAGCTACATTACTACAGTCTTTACAGTTTTATAATAGCACAAAAACGAGGCTTTACGTGTAATTTAAATATAAATTTGTTATAGTGGATTTATACTGGAAGCTGGAGTAATGTAACTAAGTTTTACTGTTACCATGTGGCTAAAAGTTACTTCTGTGCCATGCAAAGCTTAAGCTGGTAGGTAGGTGGCTTTAGTTGCTTCATGTGTAATTGAAACTCTGCAAGTGCCAATAAAATAGTTGATTCTAGTGTAAAGTCATGCATGCAGCTATAAAATAAGGCATGTAGTGTAAGCTAACATAGGCAGTTGGATTTTTAGAGCAGCTTGAATGATGTCTTTCGGTAACTTTGTTTTCTAACAACCTGGACATTTGAAATTGGTCCAAGAGACTGCTGCATGAAAGAAGCTAAAATGTAACATTAATAGGCAGCTGCACACCTTCAATTTACATCCACAACATGTGCTTGTTTTGCCACTGACATGCTAAGATAATTATTCTTAGTGTCTGACAACACTATGGAAAGAGGTCGACCTTTTGTTAAAGAATAGGATCCTTTTTGTTTTAACATGAAACATCCCTGATATCGCCAAACCCACCAGACTCCATTCAAATTAACTGTATCATCATAAAACACACTTCATTTAAAGTCGACAGAAACAGGATAAAACCATCACAAACCATCTTAGTTGTCATTCCATTGTTCCAACAGCCACCACTCTGGTTTGGTTGAAATAAACCCTAAAATCATCTATTTACATGTAACAAGTATGCTGGCTCTATACATGCTAAAAGTATTGATTATTAAATGGAGTCTGGTGTGTTTGGTGATGGCGATGTAAGGACCCTTTCTATAATGTTGTCAGACACTAATAATAACGATCTGAACCTGTCAGTGGCAAAAACAGCACTTTTATTGGATGTAAATAATACATATATATACATATATGCAAAAAACTAACCAACTACTGTATAAAAATAAATAAAATAAGAAATGTACAGAAGTATATCAGGTAGCTGTATTAGGAAAGCAAATTACAATGTGATGTGCAATCTGTGCATATAGTGTGTGAATGTCCAATTTACAGTTATATTAACTAGCTCATGGGCCAGACAAAAAGTTATTTTCATTTCAGAGGGCAGAGTTCTACTTGTCTCGTTTGGGGTTTTTTTGCATTTCACAGAGCAAAAACTAAGTAAAAAATATATAGGCTTACTATATTTTTTAAATTATTTTTCACTCTTTTCACTGTTTTTCACAGCAAGACTTAATTTCTAATGTGTATGCACCAGATGTTGCTGGCTGTACATTAGTTACCATTATCTTGCTGATATATTTATGTTGATCCCATGGTGGTAGTTTCTAGGGTTACCTTTTCTTAGTATTCTGTTTCTCTTTCCCTGTGTCTCTACTTCTTATCTCATGACGTTTCTCTTTCTCAGATCAAGGAAGAATTCTCGAGGATGAGACTGAAGCCACTACAGTCCACATTCCCAGAGTAGTTGGACAAACACATGGAAGAGAGCAGTTGGGAAGAAATTTGATGAGAACCTTGACATCATAAACAAGGTATGTACTTTTAATATTGTAGCTGTTAGTTTAATGTTGTGGCATTCTGATATCTGTACTGTAAGATAATCTCATATTTCATATATTTGTAGCAGCACTGAGTCCTGAAGAGAAGCTGTGATCAGAGGCCTCATTCTCTACATTGATGATAAGACAGATGAGTTAATCAATGACTACCAGGTAATGACCTTCCTAATTTCTGACCTTCAGCCTTTAATAATTCACACTGGAGGAATCACAAATTTATTTCTTGATTTATATATACATGACTCTCTCCACATGAATATTTTTCAATTCACAGAAGATAGTTATTGTTTATAAATGTAGGCAAATCCATGTGAGAAAAACATTTAGGTTAAGTATTTCTGATGCACACACACATTTCTTGAGTTAAATCCCAACAACGCTCAAAACTACCACAGCAACCACATGATCCCACCCAGATTTCTGTTCAGAGGAAGAGCAAAGAGCAAATGTGTTCTTAACATCTAGCAAAAAAAAGTAGGTTTAATTCTCTCTGGAATATTTCACAGGTTTGTGATCACAACAATGCTCTAGCCATCCAAGAGGCCCTCCCTTAATTTGTACTCAACATATTTGTGGCCAAGAAAAATCAGGGAGGGAGGTCTTAAAAAGCAAGCTGGAATAGCCATCGCAGGAGCAATGGTCCTTTTCGGTATTCCCATTGTAGCACTGGCTTTCACCTACCTAATGGGCCTTTTAAGGTTTTATAGAAGACATTGTTGAAGGTAGAGGACTGAAAAACACAATTGTATTGAAAGAAATCTGTACAATGTCATTTTCTTTATTGAAAAAAATCCGTTGTCATACATAATGTTATTTAGAGTTAAAAAATGAAATAAATTAAACACACTGAAGCTAAAATGAATGCCATATTAATGTCTTAGTAAAACCTGAACAAGCCTACATTTGTAATGAATAATGACCACAAAGGGTTTAGGAAATTACCAGAGTAACTGTTAATTAGTTTAAACCTAGCAGGTGATTTCTACATTGTCTGTTTAAAACTGCCCAAGAGGTGTGGCATATATTGCAAATATAGTATCATGTGGTATGTGGTATTCCTACTTTGTTGAAATATGACTTTTGACTTGTTGACTTTTTTCGGTAATCAGAGCACTGGGAATGGGAGGAGAGTGTGATCTCAAAGCCACTGCAAAAACACACATTTGCCACTGGAGCCAGAAACACATACTCTGCTCAGACTTTTGAATAGATTAGTCTGTCACAATTGCAATACGAACAGACAGGATAAAACTGGGACATGGGATCACAGTGAGAGTACATCTCTCTCCCACTGCAAACAAACCTTTTCATCTATTCCAAAACCAATCATAAAGAGGTGATCCTAATTACTAATAAAGATAAAAAGAGAGATAAATCTCTCTCCCATGATTCATGGTGAAAACTGTGCACTAGACCAACCTGAAACTGATGAAACTAAGCTAACGGAGCCTCACTGACTGAAAAGGCTCTCCACAGTCCACTGTACTCGGGAACTACCAAGACCTGACCTTTGACCTGTTCGTTGGTTCTCTCCGGGCCAACACAACGCGTAAAATTGTCTTACGTCGTTCATACAATGTGGTTATGATAACAGAAATAAGTTTAGTTGATAAGTAGTTTATAATTACGAACAATTAACCACTACACCTAATTCAAACCCCCCTCAACCTCCTACGGCCAGTTCACTAAGGCAGGGCCTGGGACTGCGTGTGGATATGAATGATATGGCACTGGTTTAAACATATGCTAAATGTCCACTCCTCAAACATGTATAGTAGCCAATGAAGTCTATTGCGGCCTAATGCACACAGGTTGTCTCAACAAATCCGTTGTTAGGCAAAGATCATAATCAACACCCTCACAGACAGTAACGCTCCATCACAGACTGTGGTTGGAGATGGTTGGATGTTTTTATTACAATCAACAGTCAAAGTTAGTGATGGTTAAATATTGAGGTAATAACAAAAAAAACTAATTGAATTCAATCTAGGGAATAAATATACCAAACTCATTATTATCCATTTCATTCCTGTGGCAGGGCTACTAAACTGGTGAGAAAAACCATACACTTGGAAAAGCTTATCTGATGGGCCCATACAACAGCCTTTAATTAAAGCAAAGGTCTCAGACAAAAAAGTGGTTTGTGCAAACAAAACATTTACACCTGTAGCTATCGTAGATGTCCCTGTTTTATCCCGCAGATTAATCTAGGAGACATTTTAGATACCACAGCATACATCAGTTATGGATGTGTGATACATATATATCATCACCAAGGTTGTTCCTTTTTCAAGGATGAATCTTAAGTACAAATATGTTTGATCCCCTAGCTTGCTCATAACTCAACAATGTCTATATTCTGAAAAAAT
>NC_060158.1:22644598-22654574 GCF_021292245.1 Micropterus dolomieu | reverse complement strand
CAAAGTTGCTCTTCTATCAGCTTGAATCAGTCGGCCCATTCTCCTCTGACCTCTAGCATCAACAAGGCATTTTCGCCCACAGGACTGCCGCATACTGGATGTTTTTCCCTTTTCACACCATTCTTTGTAAACCCTAGAAATGGTTGTGCGTGAAAATCCCAGTAACTGAGCAGATTGTGAAATACTCAGACCGGCCCGTCTGGCACCAACAACCATGCCACGCTCAAAATTGCTTAAATCACCTTTCTTTCCCATTCTGACATTCAGTTTGGAGTTCAGGAGATTGTCTTGACCAGGACCACACCCCTAAATGCATTGAAGCAACTGCCATGTGATTGGTTGATTAGATAATTGCATTAATGAGAAATTGAACAGGTGTTCCTAATAATCCTTTAGGTGAGTGTATATTTAAAATAAACACGGCAATGTAACTTCACAGACTGTTGAAGTGCAGAGTTGTTGTAAATTGTAAACTATAATGCTAATGTTACACCTGATGTGAAAGCTACTGAGCACACGTTCAAATTGTTTGACCAATTTTTATGTAAAATTGAGTTGAAATATGATGATTTTTGTAGTGGTTTGTGGTAAGATGTGGAACAATGATGTTGTGGACTTGAGACTAACTTATAGCATCTGCTAGGTTACGGTCACAGTCTGAAGCGGCTTTGATTTGGATCACACTACCTTGTTTCTTACAACCCGCCCTTCTCTGCTTCTGATTGGCTAGTAGTCCTTACCTGGGAACTGCGCATGTGCAACTCCCAACAAAGATTTTGTACAAGTAAGATGCATCACTCTGTAGCTCAAGAGCAGAACGTACAACACACAGGGTGAAAAGAGGAGCTGCAGCAATGTGCAGTATGAGAAAAATATGGTGTTTTTTGAAAATTAAACCATGTAAACCTGTTCTGGTACAACCCCTAAATAAGAACTTGAAAATGAGCATAATATCACCTCTTTAATAAATAATTAAAAGACAACAGTTTGTTGTAACTCAATTTTTCACTCAATACCTCACCAGCGATAATTTCCACGTTACATGATGTCATATTTATTTATTTTGTATTGCAACACATTAGGGCTACATGGGGAGTGGGGAGAAATATCTTGTTTTTTGTATTATTCTTTACACTTGTTAAATCACTTTGTAACTTGTTTTTGAAAAGTGCTCTACAAATAAGGATTATTATATATTATATATAAATAAATTAATAAAGATCTGACTCACCTTCCAGTAAATCCAGTAGAGAAGGCCTTGATGAGCCACTCGAGATCTTGTATCTTGAATGGAAACAGCACAAGATGAGTGTTGTTATCCAAGTCCACGGCACTCTCTGGATACATGACATGATGAGTTGTTCTGGTCCCCACATCTGCTTCAAAGCCTTTGGTAGGACCATGGTTTATTCTAAATAGAACAATGGGATGTATATGCCACTGTCATTGACAAAAATACAGTACATTAGGGTACTGCTTGAATTTTAACACTGAGGAAAAAACGTTTATGTTTATCCAAGCAGCAACCTCCAGGACAGAAAAATTAACAAAAAACTGCAGTTCCTCAAATGGACACTTGAGGCCGGCTGTAGCCTGGTTTTTGTATCTAATTTCCCAGTTCATGACAACTGTGAGAGAGTGAATTTTTATATAACTCACCCATTTAAATCGTATTAAGGCTTACAGTTATGCACAATTAAGAGCTTCACAATCCTTAGCTGAAAGATTTACCTTATGATGACATCATGTAAATCTATGAGAGGTCCATATCGTGATCGCTTCAAATTACCAGAATTTCCCACCACAGCGCAACTCCTGCAGAGAACAGGGCTGGGTTTTATGACATCTGGACTGGATGGGAACATCTCAAACAGCCTGTCCACTGTTTTTTTATAGGTACTAAAGTCGCGCCTTTCAACCTGAAAGCGCTGACACAAAAACCAAACAAACATTTCTGTTATACTACTTGTGAAATGTATTGCTTCAGTAGTTGTTTAACTAAAACAAATGTTGGGCAGAAGTGATGATGAATTTGTGATATAATTGTGTTTCACTTCCTGATCCTGATCTGATAACTGCAGGCTGATAGACTGTTCCAGCAACTTACCTTCCACCAGTTGAAAGCATCCACTGAGAGATTGTATTGCGCTGACAAAAATGGTTCAACAGATGTGTTTAAATGCAGCATAGACCACAGATCATCTTCTGATAAGCATTTGTCAAAAGCACAGGGGTATGTGTCCTGGAGCTGGCTGAAGTATTCTGAAAACACTCTTGAAACATGTCTTCTCAACACCCAGATGCCAGTCACACACAGCAGGACAACGAGCATCTTCACTTTTGTCTTCGTCATGGCTGTGTGAACCTTGTGATACCAGTCTGTAGACAAAGTGTGTGGTGAAATATATAAACTGTCGTATTGTTTATTTTAGGCAAAATGAATAATAATAGTCTTACATAAAGTTTTTCAGTTGATTTTTGTTATTATTTCCATTCATTTCATGAGCCAAAGCATAGCATACCTAAAATCTATGAAAATGATGTTGTCCATTAAATGAACCAATAAAGCTGAATCCATTCAAACGTAGCCTGTTGATTTTATTTTTGTCTTACCTGATCAGAGAATAATCCACCTCTACTATAGTTCAAATGAGTAAACATAGCCTATATTTACATCAGAGCATCTGAGGTTGATGATAAAGAACTAGTGGAATGCCTGCTGCTCCACTTTAGTACAAAGAAGTCTTCTGAGAGTAGGACTGGCACGTTTCTGGCAAAGGAGTTTGACCAAAGGCATTCAAAGATGCATACTGACGTTTATGACGAGATAGAACATTTCCAATCAGTGTATGGATCATTCTTGGATTTTTCTGTTTAAAAAAGGGGAAAAGAGAAATATATGGTTTTGTTTTGTGTGATATTTAGGCCTACGGTGGTCCAGATCATCTGGTGGTGTTCCCCCTGTGTGAGGCAGGTGTCACGCCTTTTTAGGACCACTTGTTGACTAACCAGGAAATAACATTCTGATTACACATTCTCACAGTCATCTGTCGGTGTCTTTTCAGAGGTTAGCCTTTACTTTGCTGGAACATAACTTTTTGTATTGGCAAAAAAGTTACATATTAGACCTCTTCACTACGAAAATATGTCCATGGATATAAAGAGAATGTGAATGGCATGCTCTGGAGACATTGAGGAAGAAGATGAGACAATCACATTGCCAAACGCTTTACAACAATAAAACCTGAATGCACAATGTGAGTGAGTCGTGGCAGCCTATTGTAAATTGTAGCCAGACAATACAGAAATAGGCTACTGCTGCTTTTTCTACATTGTTTCATTTAGACCCACAAACACCAAACTCTTAACAAAAGCAGCACACCTGCTCTCACGGATTAGCCTACATGGTTCTATTTTTCCTGCCTGGGGCTGTGGTTCCGTTCTTTTCCCGGTTTCTGGTTTTGGAAGTCTTGGAAGGTATATATGTAAATCATTAGTTAATCAAACTCACTCTTTTCATCAGATGAAGCTCCTGGTAAAACAACAGCGCCTGATCTGTCTCTCATGCAGTCCACGGAGTCCTAAAATGGAGTGTGAATTGAAAGATACAGCCCCTATAAAAAGGGACATTGTCACGTGACCCGCTTTTTTATGGCTTAATTACTTACTTTAAACTAAGGTTACCTTCATACTGCAGGCCTAAGGCTACGTTACACTGCAATCTTTAATGCTTAATTCCAATATTGCCCAGATCTCATATGTTTTGACTGTATGTAGCATTATTTTTTAAATGTGGCCCACTCCGGTGTGAACTGATTGACCCGCATGCGCAAAATAATATTTATATAACATATATAATATTATAACAATATTTTCTCCCAGTTCATTAAAAATAACCACAAATTTGTGTCCTTAATATCTCTGTCTCTCTCTCTCTCTCTCTCTCTGTCTCTGTCTCTCTTTCTTTCTTTCTTGCAGACTGTTTAGGACATTGTTGCCTCCCACCAGTCTAGTGTCACCATTCCTGTCTGCATCCCACTCTTGGTGCCATAGATAACTCAGTCTCTCACGGATGATCCTTAAAAACTATGTCTGGCCTAGCTCTGCCACCCAATGCCGTCAAAGCAGATATACAGTGCAGACTACTCCTTTACCCAAACCCCTTTCTTTTATTTATAATTATTAAAGATATATGGCAATAAAACAAACAACAGCCAGAGTTCCACAATAAGTTACATTTTTAGAAAGTTATACTATGTTGAATACATTATAGAGAGAAATATACATGACAAACTAATTTTGACTGCTACTTCCGGTCCCGCCCCCATACCCGATATGTGTATTACCTGATAAGAGGGGTGCGTACATCCTTCCCTTGTGTGTTTTTGACTGATAATTGGAGGAGGTTTTTCATTGATTTAAAGACTTTATTAAGTAATAAAACATGAACTTGAATGAATTAACTAGTAGGTGTTTATGGCAATAAATTTATCATTAAAAAAAAGTATAGCAGTGAGTTATAAGTAAAGGAGGAATCTCCGGGGCCAGCAAAGGAGTAGGAGGTTTCTTCATTGATTTGGAATCAAGTCAGTCTTTATTATTAAACAAGTAAAGAATAAATTTAAATAATTACAGTAAAGCAGTAAAATGGTATAACGGTGAGTAAAAATTAAACCGCATTATGAGTGATTTCCAAAATTAAACTTTGTAAAATCTTTGCTAGTGCTTTGTCTTACAAACTTGCCATCATTATCAATCTTGTGAAAAGCTGTAGCCTAGTCTTAAACTTGTGAGTCTTAAAACTTTAATCCTTCTAGAGTCTGTGTCTCTTCTTCTCTGTCCTCTCTCTTTCTGGTGTAGCATAGGCTGTGCAGGGTGAATTGAGGAATGTGCTCCACCCAACGCACCTCCTTGCATCCCTCCCCTCCCTAAACTACAAGTGTTAACAGCGTCCAAATAACTCTAAATTTAGTCTTTCAGTAACATATAGACTATGTCCCTCATTCTAAACTAAAGCCTTACTCATAAGTCACTAGTCATGCTAACAGGCCTCCTCTTTAGTAAAAAAGCTAGAATTAAAAAAAATTTCATCAACTGGAAACTTCAAGAGCTAAAGTTTGATCCTTCTACTGAGAACCAGCTGCCTTTTGCTAATTAGGGTTTATTAGACTATTACAGAGGTCATGAAATCCAGAACTCTTCCCTTGGGAATGAAGTATTCAAATGCTAGTTAACTACTTTGTTGACACAACAGGACAGTAGTTTTCTGTTGATGAAAATAAAACAGAAGGTTAAAATAAATCTCCTGTAGGTAAAAGAATAAAAATCAGCTTCTTTATTTTGGCTCAACCGTGATCTGTGCTAATAACACTTATTGCACGTTCCAAAGCTCAACAGGGACCAGCAGCTTCAACAACAAAAGTCTGTAACAATATCTATCATATGGCTTTTTATTTTTTATGTTATGCCCAGATTTACCACGGGGTTCTTGACTAGCCATAACAGGATGTTCAGCAGTCTTACACTGTTTCATTGCATGTCTTGAATTCAACCATAGTGGCTAGTTTGCCCTTGACAATAAGGTATTAGTAAAAAATCTCACCCCTCTTATCAGTTACATACACATATTTACGGTTTGGGCGGGACCGGATACACCCCTTTTATCAGATACATACACATATCCGGTATGGGGGCGGGACCGGAAGTAGCTGTCAAAATTAGTTTGATGGAATGTCATGTATATTTCTCTCTCATTATGTTGCTGATTTGTGGATAAAGAATTTTACTATATATGGAGAGATTGGAGTTTGAAAAATAAAAGATGTCAAAGATCTAGACTTATGTTAGAACCATCTTGCCCGTTTATAAAGCATTGCAAATCTTTACAAAAAAGAGGAGCTGCGTGGATGAATTCCAATCTGACTCGCCAGACTGAGGTCACATTGTATTTCATTTGGCAAATCAGAGGCAGAGCAAGGGGACGTCCCGTGGATAAGTCCACTTCTAATACATATAATCTTCTAATACATACATATAGTCTATGGTGACATCCTGGAGAAATAAAGCATTTGTGCATCTATTTGCCTAATTCGTGAACCAGGTTTATTTTTTAACAATAAATTAGTATAAGGGTCAACATCACTGTAAGGTGCCTTTAGGTGTCCTGAACATTTGTCACAAGATGCACATTTGTCACAAGACATGAAACTTGACTAATGAAAGTAATATCTTCTGCTGCTTTGTTGCCATCTATTCTAGAATTCATTTAAACATGTGGCCTATCTGTGGCATGTAAGGAGTTAAATGTCTAATTAAAGTAGTGTAAGGCAGCTGCTGATCGTGTTGTCTGAGAATTATAAAGCATTGGAACTTTTACTATTCCCATTTAAAGTGTGAGGCTGTGGTTAATCCATGGATGCATTTAATTAAATGGCAGCCAGGAAGTCATCACACTGATGTTTAATATTTTTCTTTTGTAGTCAAGGAGATGACAAGCAGAAACAGGAAAAAGGACAAGAGACAAGGCCATTCCTTTCTCTTCCCTCACAATCAAGGGATCTTGCGATGTACACTCAACGGCCACTTTATTAGGGACACCTGTTCAATTGCTTGTTAAGACAATTGGCTAATCAGCCAATCACGTGGCAGCAACTCAATGCATTTAGGCATGTAGGCTGGTCAAGACAATTAGCTGAAGTTGCCCAGCATCAGAATTAAATTTATTATTTTGGAACAACTTAAAGGCAGGGTAGGCAAGTTGCTTCTGAAACACTTTTTGTCATATTTGTTGAAACTGTCTACATACACCAGTGCATATTAAAAAGTTAGGTGCTCTGAAAAAGAGAGTATAAAAATTGGCTGTCTGTGGTCCTCTCAGGGCTGCCGTAAACACGGCCACTCGTTTCATTCGGACCAAATGCAATGATTGGCTGGCTGACTGTCACTCTCCCTTGCTGCCATGGCTGCCAGGCTGGTGTAGGAGCCAGAGTAGAGACGATGAATTATATCTAGCTGTAGGTGAGCTGGAAAACAGCAGCGCAAGCTGTGTTTTCCAACGCTAATATTAGGTGAGACAATGTAGGTGCGCCGGTTTAGTTATCCACCATCTAGGTTTATTATACTATGTTTACACCTATGTTTACACCTTGTATCTAATCTGTGTGATTATCTTGTGGCTGCAGGCGTTGTTTGACTGGATGTTACTCTTTTACAAATGATGTAGCTGTGTGTCTGTAGTTATGAGAGACATTTCAACGTTAGTTGTCCCTGCCCCAACTGTGTTGCTAGATACAGCAAAATATAAAGCAAAAAGTAATATGGTTGGTTTTGAAATGTGGTAATCATGTCAGAGAAGTGATTGTGATATATTTAATCATCTCCACAGCAGCGATACGATGCTACGTGTAAAGTCTGAACTGTCTTCATAATCAGTCGATACATCTGGAAACACCTCGTCTTTCTTCCTTTATATACTTATTTTTAATGATGTTTTAAAAATGATCTATTTGTGAGATAGGTTGTAGTCTTAGTAGTATAATAACAATAAACAAGTGTTATACCACATTTGGATGTCATTATTTCAGACATAACATACATGTAGTTGCTTGATTGTTTATGCTGCAAGTGCAAAGAAAAGGCATTTATCATTTTCAATGTTTTATTTAAAAGAATGAAAATATTATCCAGAAATATCTTTGTATTTTCTCTACCCTCCTGGGCATAAAAAGAAAAAAATTTACAGGTTTTCATTCACACAGTGGAGGGAATTATTTGTGTATCAGTTAGCGACACTAGATCTTACTTCCTGCTAGGATTAAACCTCTGTATTGTCCTAATGGATCAGGATAACCGTTGCACATCTTCCAGACACAGCAACTCAGTATTACAACTCTGTGGCCAAGTGCTCCACACTGCCACACTACAAACTGTCTGTATGCTGCCTGACTGAACTGCCTGTTACTCTGTCCTGGGTCTGGAAGGTCAGCCTTGTGTGGTGCATGGAAACACTGTAGTCTGGATGTTGTCCACAGTCCTCAGATTCTGGTCTGTAAAGGAATACATAGTTGTTAGAACCCCAAATTGGAAAGATTGGTGTAATTAGACAGAACATTCATCAACATGATCAGATATTTTTACTGTTGTTCTCTAACAGGACCTCTGTGTCAATATTACACACCAGGTCAATGTACATGACACAGATGAGCTGATGGCTGAAGCAGAGCTGTAGTTAGTTGTTGTAATCAGTAAATGATGATAAAAAAATAACAAGAGTGATGGATTACATTTATAAAGCAGTTTATTTTTGACAGTCAAAGAGCTTAGGGGGAAACACCAGAAAAACTTTGAGACAAGTATACTGGGAGATAATAGACTAATATTAAAATATATATGTATAGATATACAGGCTTCGCTTTGTCCCTGGGCCTGCCCCGGTCTGTGCTTGGCTTTGGAGTGCAGTCCTCATCAGAGACAATAATGCTGTCACCATGGAAGCTCTAACATGCAAAACAACGTACATGTCTAACACGAAATACACGTTCATGTAGTGTAACTGATGGAAAATGTGTATCAGCCTGTTTTTAGCTTTGCCCAGTGTTACCGCAGCTGTTAGCAGTTAGCTAGCCAGCTCGTTACTGATTAAAACTCGGTCTTTTAAAACCTATCCAATAATAACATGCTAGCTTGATAGTGAGTACTAACAGCCGGGTTAGTTGTTTATTTTCATAATGATAAAGTTAGATGTTTTCTTATCCCTGATGTGAGCCGCTGCTCTCCGCTCCTCACACTGTCCTCGTCCTCCTGCGGTGTCGGCAACGCACGTTCACGTGTTTTGGGGGCGTGGCTTTGGAAGGAGCCCAGAAGGGAGGGGGTGGGAGTTTCTCTGTTGGATACTTTCAAAATCCAGCAGTTTCTGGCCAGTTTCTCAAACTTACCTACCCTGCCTTTAAAGTATGTTATACTTAAACTCAACTTTAAGATAATTGCAATATATTTTAAAATATATTGCTTCACATAAATGTGTTCCCTGAACATTATTAACATTTCAGCTTATTAGTAATTTATTACTAGTATACTCCAAGAGCCACTATTAATATACTACGAAGCTGCTTTATGAAACCATTCAGTATGACAATAATTCATTATTAATGCATTAAAATACCTTGCTAAATGCCCTTATAGCATAATAAATATCAGTAAATATGTATTTTAAAACACACATACAGACTACTACAAAACTTGTGTACAAAAATAAATTCCTGTACAATAAAAAGTACAGCAGACCAAAACACTTTCAAATTAAATAAAATGAAATGACCATTATTACTTAAGAGCAGTGTTGGGCAAGCTACTCAGAAATTGTAATATATTACTAGTTAGGCCAACTTATTAGTCCTAAAAATAGTAATATTATTACTTATTACTTTGTGATAAAAGTAACTATAGTAGTTACATTACTGTATTACTTTCCAATGTTTCCCACAGAATGACTCTGTGTGTGTGTGTGTGTGTGTGTGTGTATGGGGGGTTATTCTAACGTTGGACAGGTTTGTGCAGCAGTGTTGACGATAGAGAGAGAGAAAGAGGGAGCGAGCCAGGAAGTGCAGCACGAATATATAATAATAATAATAATAATAATCCTTATTTGTAGAGCACTTTTCAAAAACAAGTTACAAAGTGCTTTAACAAGTGTAAAGAATAATACAAAAAAAAGATAAGAGCATGAAAATTTAATATAAAATTAGTAAAATACAATAAAATAAAAGGGATAAAATAAAGTCAAATAAGATCGGGAAAGGCTCTCCTATAAAAGTATGTTTTAAGAAGGGACTTAAAAGAGTTCACTGACTCAGCCGACCTGATTTCCTCGGGCAGGCTGTTCCAGAGCCTCGGGGCCCTGACAGCAAACGCTCTGTCCCCTTTAGTTTTCAGTCGAGACTCTGGAACAGACAACAGACCTCTGCCCGAGGATCTCAAG
>NC_060158.1:22636091-22644498 GCF_021292245.1 Micropterus dolomieu | reverse complement strand
AGTTGCATTAACATTGTTGGGGTCATCAACATGAATATTGAAATCGCCACAAAGAACAATTCTGTCATAATTTAAAACCAGAGTAGATAAAAATTCAGGAAGTTCTGATAAAAATCCTCCAGGCGGTTTTGGGAGGCCATAAATTATAACAAATATGATAGGTTGCAGCCCTCCAACTTTAAGCGTGAGAACTTCAAAGGAGTTAAATTCATCACAGCGTACTAGATGACATTTAAAATTCTTCCTATACACGCTCACTAGCCCACCACCACGACCACTGACCCTCGGTTGACTAAAGCAATCATATTGAGGCGGACACAGTTCAGCTAGCTGGCTATAGTCATTCATCTGCAACCAGGATTCAGTTAAAAACATAAAATCTAGATTTGCAGACAAGATAAAATCATTTAAGATAAAAGTCTTACTTGAAAGTGATCTCACATTGAAGAGAGCCATTTTAAATGTGTTTGTTCTGGGTGCTGGAGTTGGTGCAGTTCTCCTAATCCTTAAGAGATTACTATTATTTCTGTGTGGGATGTGCACATTTCGGTTTACTGGTCTATGCGTGATGATGACAGGAATAGAAGTCTGTGGAACAGCGCTGGGAGCAGACGGCTTTACATGCCAGCAGGTGGAGACAGTTGTTTGTGGCAGTGAGGCAGAGATCTGTTCAGTGAGTGGTGGTGTGTCCAGGTGTGCTGCATGAATGATTAGTCATTCACGTAAGTCATGTGTGGACCGCACCATATGCTCCTCAACACAGCTTCTTAATCAAAAATTATTTTAAATACGCCTTGTAAAAATTTGGAAAATCAATATGTGGCAGTCCGCGTTGATAACTATCGCAATTATAGTTATTCTTTCCCTACCACCCCTCTTCACCCCCAAACAAAGTATTCCCCCCCCCCCCGACTTTTTAACTAACATCATAGCCTATCCATAACAGCAGCAAGGAGTGTGGTTTTTACAAAGCATAGGCCTATAGCCTAGACCTAATGTTTCGTACGACACCGCTGAAATAAAAAAAATTAAGCAAAGTAAATTCCAACTTTTACAGCTGTTTAACAGCTGTTGTACTGCACATGTAGCCTGTTTATAAGAACAAATATATTGATTCACCGTGTTACAGCCACCGTTTTGGCCGCTAGTAAATGTTACTTCAAAGCGCGGGGTACTTCCGGTCGGCTCGGAGGCATTGCGACGGTCTGCGTCGACTCGATATGTAGTTACATTTTGGAGGAGGTGCACGTCAGGTGACCGCGTAGCCCCGTAGCCTTCGCTGTCGATTTGACGCAGAAGTATACATTACACTTTAGACTGACACAATAATGGCAGCAGCTACTTACAGCTGTGGAAAGAACTCCTCTCTCCCTGGTTCGCCTTTCTTCATTTAGTGTTTGGCTGTCAGCGGACATGAACAACAAAGTCCGGTACCGCTGAGCTGTCGCACAGTCGTGGATTTACGTGAAGGATGGTGCGTTCAGTAACGAGTAACACGGCGTTACTTGCCTTAGTAACTAGTAATAATATTACCGTTTTAGAAAAGTAATTAGTTACACTAATAGTTACTGGGAAAAGTAATATTATTACACGTTACTGCCCAACACTGCTTAAGAGTATACTATACATATCCACATTAATACCCATCATGGTCCCTCATACACTTCACACAATGGGCACACCGCAAGCCATCCTACTTCTGACAGCATATGCAGCGAAGAGCGAGAGCAGTCACCCTGCCCAGATTTGAACACAGGTCTACAGAGTACCAAACATACAACTTTGAGAGCGAGGCTCATTGGTCTGTCAGTCCAAGCACATACTAAATCTTAGAGATGGTACTCCGTCCAAGCATACAGTACAACCAAACACTGGTGGAACCAAACACTGAATCTGAAAAATGTCAGAATATTTATTCTTCAAGGGGGGAGTTCTTCTTGAGGGTCGGAGTAGTGCTTGTTGCATTTTCTGCGAATGAGGGCTTGCACAGCAGACTGCGGTATTTGGAAACTGCCTTATCACAGCATCTGTAAAAGGGGAAAAATGATTTTGTTTATATAAAAGCAAAATTAACCTCTAATTAACTACCAGATTTTTTATTTTGTTCAAAGTTGCTGAAACACAAAATGACATGTCTCACTGTTCTGATAATGCTAACCGTTTACGTTCAGGTGAAATGTTTTCCCACAAGGAAACCCAACCATTTAATGCTCACTTCTTTCATTACATGATCAAAAACAATACATAAACACTACTGTATATTCAGCCAACGAGCTGTATATGATAAAATGTTATTAAACAAGAACAGCAAAGAACAAAACATTAAGACCTGCTTAACAGCTGTGCTCTCTACATGTCATTTCACATTAACACAGCAGTCAATTTGTGAAGTACAAAAGTAGAACCTTACCACAAAGAAGGATGATTTTTGCCGGCAGTATCTGCATTAGTGATATGCGACTAGTAAAAGTATCAATATTTCTGATACAAACGTTTCCTGCTCTAGCATCAATACTCATATAAAGGATCAAAATACAGTCATTTGGAGTGAGTGTGTATTTTATCATAACTATCTTATTGTCACCAGGATGGTCTAATGATACTGTTGATAACTACTTCTCCTTCCGCCTGTCAAAGTCATGCTTGCACTACGGCTCTGTGACAGAGCTTCTTTGAAGTGAGCCGCAGCAGCCCTTTACTTTTTCTATGACTGAAAACTGACTATGGCTGACTGTAAAAGCAGTCACGTCTGGCTGTGTGGTGTTTCCCCTTCCTCCGTTCTTTTGTTTCTTTGTAGCCTCCATCCACACTCAGACCCACTCACTCATAATGAACTAACTAAGCCTATTCATCAGTGTCTTTGTTTTTGGCAAGTAACTCTGGTGAACTGTCACGGTATTTTAGTTGATATTAAAATGCTGTCCAAGAAATTACATTTCTAATGCTATATGGATGTTGTAGGAAGGGGGTTGAGAGGGATGGTGGGGGGAACAAAACACAAGCCTTTGATACCAGCGACTTGGGTTTGGATCCTGGGTCCTTAGTGTGGTTAGATTTAGGCAACAGAACTAGTCAACATTTTGAACATGCATCCATAAAACATTTTGAAAAGCCGACAATGGCACCCAGGGGATATTCAGAGCCCTAGGACTTTAAGACACTGGTTCTTTAAAATCACTGTTGGAGCAGAGTTGAAAACCACACAGAAATCTAAAATTGTGTTAAAGGGGCAATATGTAGCCGAATTTTCAGCAGCCACTAGCGGTGCACTTTTAAGATTGCAACCAGGCGTGTGCTCGTACAAATGCTTGAACCATAGGCTTGAAAGGGGCTATATGTAGTTTTCAATTAAATCACTTATTAATAAATCTAATTTTTTACTGCCTTATCGTCAATAGGCTGTAACCTCACTTAGAAATGAAGCACACAGCTGTTTTCTCTGTTGCTTGGAACATTATTACACTATATATTACACGATTATGCTTTTCATGTGAAGGTATCGGGTTGGAATGTAGCTAGATGTCCGAAGCATGACTGCTTTCTGACACAATTGTGTCGAAAAATGATTCAGTACTCGACGCTTCATTCAGAAAATGCACACCACTGTCTGCTGGTGAATACAATGTAATGCAACAAAGCTGATAACCAAAAAATGCATAACCCAGAGGAAACTTTTATTGCTCAGTGGTTGCTCTTCTAAAGCTCAGGAGACAAAAGTGATTCTTATTTCAACCTCCTAAAATTCACAAGGACACCTTGGTGAGACCAAGTATTTAGCAGCAGGACTCAAAAAAACCTCGGTCAGGCTTATAAATGGCTCATCTTTTCTCCATAGGAAAAGAAAACAACTATACCACTGCAACATCCGCCTGCACAATCAGTTAATGATTGTTTTCAAAATTAGCATAATTTTCCTTCACTTAAGGAAAGTAGAAATACTATATTTACCATGAAAGTTGTCTAAATTCTAGACAACTTTCATGGTAAATATATCTAAATTCGGGTCATTGGACTCCGGGGAAAAGACGAGTGTAAGCTGGCCCAATTTATATGGTTGCTTTAAGTAGAATGCAGTGTTGTTGTGAGTGAATGTAGCTTTTAAGGCTTGGGATGACTAAGTGATGCGATTTACGTTGTACTAGTTGTGACGGTGGCAGGAGAGAGAGCTATGCTGTTAATGTTAAGGTTTTGGCGACAATTCCGCTGCAATCCATCTATCCTGATAGAACCCCCAAACTCTGGACTGGAAGCGAGCAGCGGGAGGCTTTGGCGGCCTGGTGCTGAAAGCCCCTTCTAATTTGAACTTCTGTTCACTTGACCAGTGGCACAGTCAGATTGACAATGACTGGAAATGAGCCGCAGTGGGCTCTGGCATCCCAGTGCCGAAAGCCCTTTTTAGTTCGAACAGCTGTTGGCTCGAAATGATTTTAGCCTGAAACGACTGTTGCAGACCTGTTAGCTTAAACGACTTAGTTGAAAGAGATTGTTAGCTCGAGACAAATTTAAGCTCGAAACGACTTTAGCTCGAACACTTGAAAGACTGTTCACTCAAAGGATTTTGGATTGAAACTATGGATACTCACACATTCAGTTGGTCCACTATTGTCTGCCACACTTTTTTTCGTTGTTTTATTGCTGTGCCCGTGTTACTTTTTCTTTTATTTATCATTTTTCTTTACATGTCCTTTCATTCCACGTAAATGTACTTACTGATGCTCATGTGCAAAGTATGTTATGTATAAATTATGAAACCTAATAACCACAAACTTCTATTTTAATGCAGGCTAATGAAAAATATGCAAAACTCATACATAAGAACATGGAATAACACGTTGGTTTCCAATCGGCGTGACCACTGACTGAATAGATAAGGGACCAGGGTTAACTAAGCCTGCCTGTTAGCCTGGTCTGGAGCAGGCTAGCTGCACAGAATAAATCGCCATGGTAACTTATGTGCTACTGCTTTCGTGAAACCGAATCAGGGCTTTATTCAGCCAGGATATCTGGCAAAATCCTGGCTTAATCCGCTATCTTCGTATTGTGAAACAGCCCTCTGTTCAGGTAAGGTTAGTCATGTCTGGGGCGAGTTCAATCTCAAAATGTTTTGCACCAGTCTGCATTGTTTTCGGTTTGAACGACATATTTCCTCGCAACGTTGTGCAACAAGCTTTGAGGTATGTTTTCTTGTGTTTGGTGGGCGTGTCGCAGGTGTAACCCAATTAGCTGTGATAAGTTTGTAAACAAAGAGGTGTTAATAAGGCAGGAAAATGCAGTGTGCTTGCGTACACAGCAAGGTGTTCGAGGCACCACCGTATCTGTTGAAATAAACGTTTTGTCGCCACTGAACTCGCCCCTGGTGTTAGATGAAGCCCTGTCTTCTGTCGTTCCGATTGCCCATCTGTATCACCTATGCTTCACTCTAGCTGCCTGTATGTATGTATGTAAGAGTGTGTGTGTATGTGTGTGTGTGTGTGTGTGTGCTCCCGGTCTTGATTGCCTCATGTGTTGCTTGTAAAGCAGCTTCTCTTGTTAACTGATCAGTTTTTTTGAGTCCCAAGGCAGTTCTAAGAAAACCATATTTTCAAAAATTTTTTAAAAAGTTGTTAGACAGGTTATATTGCCTCTTGAGCTGAGATAGTGTTTTCCTTTATTGTGTCAACAATAATAATATTCAGAGTCATAGGTATAGGTCTTATTTAAATGTGTTTCATTTGATAGTCCATAGTTTCATAGGCCGAAAACCATATTCAATGTATTAAAGCAGCATTGTCTGAGTTGTAATGGTTTTAGGAACGTTGGCACCACTTCTACCAAAATCATCCAGACTCTTATCTGAAAATTCAGATGTCATATCTGAAGCCTACTCCTTACTTACAGTCAGCTCAGAACGAATGGATGTGTCCCTGTAAACGTCCATATATGTGTGAATGAGATTATGTGTAAATTCTTTTGTATGCACACATGCATTCATGTATGATATGTTCCAGCCTGTTCTTCTGCAATGGCTCAATGGCACCTGACTGGAGATTTAGTGTCCACCAACTGTTTCTGTTTTTTAATGCCATGTTCTGTAATTGATTTTGCATCAATAGCTATATCCCATCCATGCAAATTAAACATGTCTTAACTTCCTATATTTGTGTGTTAATAAATAGACATACTGTAGGAAGGAAGCTGGCTGACAACAAGTGACTGTTTAATGGTGAGTTAATATTAAACCTACAGGGGTGGACTGTACTATGACTTCACTGCCCACATCAGTGGAGTGATGACGTCCTGACTTCCAGTTATTACAGTAAGAAGTCTAAGAGCACCCTCTATGTTTAAACATGTGTAATGACAGCTTGATAGGCCTAATTTTAAACTCTTTCATCCATTACACAGAAATGTGGTACTCTCATTCATACCAATTTCAAAAATAGTTGGTGTCAATATGTGTCCTTTTTTCACTCCTTTACTTGCTTTCTTCATCCTCTTTGTCCCAGAATCCTTTCAAATCTTTGCAGTTTAAACTTTTTATAAAGACAAGAAAGATAAGGGACCTCTGAACAGAGAACTTTTGGATTTTTATTGTTAATTTAATTTGTGTGTTGCACAGTTGAGATCCTGTATATGTCCTATATATTTTTTTTTCTGTCTGAATTGCAGTACAGTTTCCAACTTTTGTTCCTGTGGAGGTCAAATGCACTTATTGTAGTTTGCTTTAGACAAAACCTTTTGCCAAATAACTTTATTTATATAGCACATTTTAAAACAAAGTTACAAAGTGCTTTGCAGTGATAAAATAACACATCGATTTTGATTCCCCCCCAAGCATTTCCCCCCCTCCCCTATGTTTTTTTTACCTACAATCTCAATAATGCGCCATCGTACTTAAATACATTTAATGAGGTAACATTTTGGCACAGTCATTAACACGTTTAAATAATCCATCACAATCTTTCAGCAGACAAAATAGTTATGTAAATGTCATCACATAATAACAGTTTTCAAGAAACAAATCAATGGTCTATGCATTGTAACATGCTGTCATTTTCAAATTTTAGAACTTAAATAGCTGGCAAAACATTCATTCGAGATACTACTCTCATTGTCTTTGTGTTTCCATTCTATTCAATATTTTCTCCTTCTGCTTTCAGCCTAGAACAGCTGTTACCCTACATTTCTGTGGATCTGAGCAATTTTCACCTTATAGATAATCTCACTGAATCAGTTTGAATAGTTTAAAAACACTCAACAGTATCATTCACTTTCATTACACATTTTTTGTTCTTAACTTTCCCTGTGCAGCTAGGCAGTTAGTCTTCTCATTCTTGTTTTGCATGATAAATTATTTGCGATCAAGTTTATGAATAGTTCAAATGCTAAGAGAAAGATCTCCACCCTGTAAAAAACTTGATCTTTTGTTGCTCAGCTAGCTCCTCGATAATTCCATACTCATGACTTCCAGGATGTATTCCAGTTTTAAACTTTGGGGTTTTGTGAGTTTCCATTTTTGTCTGCTCCGTAACCAAACACGTGGACCTTGGAGAAAAAAAAAACATCTCTTAACAGAACAACATAATGTATGAAACATTGCTTTTCCCACAATGTTCAAGATGTTAATTTTGCACATAAGCAGTACTGGCAGCTGGACTACTGAGTGGGCCACAGCATTCAAACTGAACTGTCTATCAAGCCAGTCGGGCCACGAGTCTGGGTTAGTCAATGCAGGTCTGATTAAACAGCAGAGCTCTTCGCTGAGGTGTAGGATTCAAAAGTAGTTTAAAAGGAAGTTAGGTCTGGTTTAGAGAATGACTGACATTAGGTATACTGACATAATGATAGGTCACAACATAATTTAACTCTAATGCTGGGCCTCTATAGGAATGTTGGCCAATATCACCATGTCATTACAGTTTTTCACAATTGCTGAGACACATTTCTTGAAACCTTCATCCATTTTCTCGTAACTTTAAACACAAAACCTAATCTTTAAACTACATTCACAAAACGCCTGATTCAAAAATCAAACAACTGTCTCAAATCCATGTGATCTACAGTGGGGGAAATAAGTATTTGACCCCTTGCTGATTTTGCAGGTTTGCCCACTTACAAAGAATGCAACGATCTATAATTTTAATCATATGTACATTCTAACAGTGAAAGACAGAATCCCAAAGAAAATTCCAGAAAATCACATCATATGAATTTATAAAAATTGATAACCATCTGATGAGGAAAAACAAGTATTTGACCCCCTGGACAAACAGCATGTTAATATTTTGTAGAAAAGCCATTATTGGCCAGCACAGATGTCAAACGGTTTTTATAGTTGGTGACAAGGTTTGTGCACATTTCGGCAGGGATGTTGGCCCACTCCTCCCTGCAGACAGCCTCCAAATCATTCAGGTTCCGAGGTTGTCGC
>NC_060158.1:22611136-22635991 GCF_021292245.1 Micropterus dolomieu | reverse complement strand
TAGATAATTGGTTGGGATTGGGGCTGTGTCTTAAAGAAAGACTAACTGGCTTGTAGGAGCCAGAATACTTGCTGTTTGGTAGGGGGTCATATACTTGTTTTTCCTCATCAGATGGTCATCAATTTTTATAAATTCATATGATGTGATTTTCTGGAATTTTCTTTGGGATTCTGTCTTTCACTGTTAGAATGTACATATGATTAAAAGTGAGCAAACCTGCAAAATCAGCAAGGGGTCAAATACTTTTTTCCCCCACTGTATATGCTCAAAATCAAGTAATGCTTTCAAAGCATAAATACTGCCAGTCAATAGGTAAAACACTACAGAGCGTTATTTAAACGCTACATCACAAATTAAGAACACAGCGTCCAGGGCATGTAGTTACAGAAAAATGTTTTTTTTTGCATGTAGGAAACACATTTTCCAATTTAAAAAAATGTATTGATCAGAACTTAGTACAGTAAATATATAGTATACTGTAAGTACAGTACTGAATATCTGTATATTCAGCACTTGCATAACAATACAGTACTGTAAGAAAACTTTAAATGAAAAGCCTACACATTTACACTCCAAAATGTTGTGCAGCCGCAAAATCAAAGTTTGTGCTGGGTCCGGCCAGAGGATTTCATCTACATCACATGCAGCCTTACTGTAACAACACTCCACACCTATGTCATCACAGGCCAATTCCATTGCATGCAAGAGATTTCCCTGGTTGCTGGTTGATGTTGAGCCACTTGCTTAGCGGGACACCACAGTGAAAGCTGACATTGCCCCGAGGTTGAATGAAAGTAGAGAACCTGTCCCTTACATGTTGGTCAAAGTGTGACATTGCCACTATGCTGGCCAGGGACTGGACCACATATTGGTTTGATCACACCATTAGAAACAAGTGTGCAGTGTTGTGGAAATTATATTCCTGGTGAGGGGTTGAGCAAATAATTACAGAGTTACAACCAACCGTTGTCTTTGAAGAATTTATTCAACAAAATACATAGACAGCTGGCCCACAGACCTGCCGCCTAGGGCAGCTTCGGGCGTTTGGCCCCGAGCAAAGGGATGCATCATCATTTACACAGTCTAGGTTTCTATGTTTTGGGGAACAGAGATCCTCTCTCTGCCTTGAATGAACATTCCAGGAGAGGAGAGGAACAACAAGAGGGGAAAACACCAAAACAATCTCACAGCTCTGACCTAAATGCTAGTAAATGTGGACAGACTGGAGTGGAAAGGTTAAGGATAAAAACACAATACATATATCTAATAAGTCATAAACAGAATAATGTTTAGCCCCATGGTGGAAGGAGGAGACATGGACTCAGGAGTTCAATTTATTTTTTCACCAGACACGTGGAAAGTGCAGTAGTGCAAGTGTGAATTATTGCAAAAATATATAAAAAATTAACAAATAACCAAACAACGAGGAAACTAAATACAAACTACTCAAATTATCATTGCAAACTGATATTAAACAACACAAAAAAAAAAACCTATATTGGACCCTGACTATTGGGCTCTAGCACATGTGCCCTCTCAGGCCAAAGCTGTTCTCCCGAGAGGAGCCTCTGCCTCCTTCTTTTATACCAGAAGCCCCTCCTACAAAACAAAGTTAATTGGAATCTGGCTACATCAATACACAATATATCAACTATAAAACCAGAAATTAAATGTTACAAAAAACCAGAAATGAAATGTTACAAAAAAACAGAAATGAAATGTTACAAAAAAACAACTTAAGGTACTCCAGTATACCCCTCTATACTGGCTCACACTTGGACCATTCCAGGTCTTCCCCCCTATAAATTACTCCACGCTCTATCACATCCTGTTTGCCACTTGACCCAGATCCCTGCTTGAGGATGAGAACAGGTGAATGCAACATACAAACATTTGGATGACCTTTGGATAAATCCAATAAGCTAAAATAAATGACTTGAAATGAACTGTGTATGTGTTGTATTTATCTAATCATGATTTTCAACTCCCCATTACTCTGCCCATCCACTAAGTCATCTTCTAAACATTTTTTCTCCTAATTCTATCTCACATTGTTCATTTTTGTATAGTATTTGAGGAAATCCAAAGCAAAGCATTGGACGGAATGAATGGAAAATGGTATTCTTACATTAGAACATTTATGTGTAAATATACATAAATCATTTGATTATTTAAAACATAAGTATGACTTATCTACCCTTAGTTCTTGAGATACCTTCAACATCATCCATATGTTGCAAGAATGTCAAACACTTAAGGGTAAGGCTCAAATTCTTTTTTTATTTTATGCTGTTGCTAAAGTTCCCCCCACTAGAGACAAAATATTCTGTAGCTAGACTTGTCAGGAGATGCAGTTAGTATTCTGTCCAACACTTTATATTTTAGGAGACTGTAAAGTGTTATATTGTTTCCAACTTTATCTTCAGTAAGTTTTTGATAAATGTGATCTTGAACATAAAAGATAAGCACAGGTCTACAGCATTGTAGATCAGAGTATTGCTTGGTTGATGTATTCCGGTTGCTGTCTTGGAACACTTCACATTTGGACCCACGATTTCATCTCAGTCACTACTTTGTTCCTTACAGTTAGAATAGTAGTCCTTACAATGGTGTCCTGAACAGTTTCATGTTTCATGTACTTCTGTTTAAGATTCTGTCACTCTCACCATTTTAATTATCTTCCAATAAATTTAGCTATGCTGACATTGCTGAGCCTCCTGGTGGAAGATACACAAATAGTTATTGAGAAGCCAGTAGGCGAGCTTACGCCAACATATCATGTTGGCTGAATGCAGTCAGTGTCACATAATAATTTAACGAGCATGGATTTGTAGACATGCGATGGCAGGTTGTCAGGGTGCGGGAGAGTTCATGATTGTGTTAAATAAACTGTTGGTTAGAGTGCATGAGTGCAGGCCACTGGGGTAAATGCCATTGTGAAGGAACAAAGCTGTGTGATTCCAGAAGAGATTAAAGTTGTCCACAAAAGCTAAGCTGCGGGCAGCGCAGGTTAACTGTTACCCCATATACAGTATGTAGGGTTGGATAGGGGCAAGCTATTCCATACATTGACTAAAGAATCTTTAGATGAAGTTGCAGGAGGTCAAATCAAAACACAGTTTACCCCACCATTATTTATTGTTAATAACACGATCAATACATCAACATTTGCATCTTTCTGCATGCTTTTTTCTTACAGTTAACAGACATCTGGCTTTTTGATTCTGCCATGAATGCATTCATATGTTTAATGTTACAGGAGTGGGTAGCTGGAGCATTAATCATTTGTTATGATAAAAGCACGATTTATTGACAGCCCTGGTCGTCACATCAATTTCACAATCACAAAAAACTTGATTGAACTGATTTCATTAGAGGATTACAGAGAAGTTTTTACTGATAAGGAATCAAAACCATTGAGATCAATCTGGTTACTATATAATAATGAACCATAAGAACTCCCCAAAGATCAAACTTGCAGGGTGTAGAAATGTCTATCCCATTTAAATTCATTTCCTTTTTTTGAAAGGTTTACCAGAATAGCTGTAAGCTCTTTCAAGACACTCTCTTTAGCCTTTTTCCTGGTCTCATCTGTGGCTGTTATAGATGTTGGCTGTGCTTGCTCTCTCACTTCTGACTCATGTTTCACTTTCAGCTTCGGCACAGTGGCCATAGGGCCACTTGTTGTCAAACCAAACAAATTCCCACATGATCTGCAAGGAGGCATTTCTCTTAGATCACTTAAGCTAAACGCCTGACACCTGACCTGCTCTGGAAGTTTAATGGTTCCATCAAAATATGGCTTTTGTGTCTTCTTTGGATAGTAGGTCATCACTGCACCAGCTACGTAACTGTCCCAGGCACTAAGGCAGGACGCAGCAATCATGATTCACCCAGGATCCCTGCCAGAAGTGGACATGGAGACTCCATAGTACCTGTCTGAATTTATGTCTGTTTTTCTGTGAGAAACAGATGGTGGAGGAGACCAGATCTGTTGCTTCACCCTCTTTAAGTTGACTGATGAGCTCTCGCAGCCATTTTATTATTGTGCCTTCATTCCTTTGTCCCATCAGTTGGACAATCTGCAAGCAATCAAATAAGCAAACAAACAATTATTAAGCTGCTGTTAGCATGCAGTCATGCTTTGTATTGAGATGAAGTAGCACTTCTATACTTAAGTATACTTAACCCCTTCATGCTTATTGTTGCAAATTCGCAACACACTGCTTCCTTTCAGACTGCAGCCGAGATAGCGTATGTCTTCCTCCAACGCCAGTTTGTGAATGTTCGATACATACTTAGGAACCTTTTGCAAGCACTGGTTTATGCCTGTTGTCGTTAATTTGCATCATATCTAAATTTATATCTATTCTATTTTCTATAGAAAAATTAATAATCTCCTCTTAATTTAGCATCAGCTTGAAAGCAAAAACACAAATAATACATTTCTTTTATATAATTGTAAATATAATTGTAAATACATTCAGGCATCAAAGGGTTAAGTTTAGGAAGAATTGTTGTAACTATAATCTTACCATGTCAAGCACACATGAAATAGGACTCTGCTCGGGTAGTTGAGACAAATAGAGTTCGAAAGGCCGAGGGTAGCGGCCCTTTAAAACATTGCGCATGTCAGTATCAGTCACAATGCGCTGTGGGGAAAATTCTGGATTGTTGATTTTTCCCTAAAAGAAGATGCTGTGAAGAATCTGTTACGTCAAAACACATTCAAAGAGATTAATTTTCTGTGTGTAACCAAGAAGTATTATTTGTACAAAATACACTATGACGCACAGCCATGCATTATGTCCAAAACCAGAAATTTTCTATTTAAAGTTCATAACAGTCCCCATCAGACAAACCTCATCCACTAATGCTGAAGGATGCTTTGGACTCATTTTCACCATTTCACTGATAATCAAGAAAGCATTCCTTCTGAAATGGTCTTCCTGTATCAGAAACTCTTCCTCTCTAAAAGAATAAACAAATTGTTTTTAGGGAATTGAAAAGCAGAAAGCAACAGTAACAACTTGTGGTTCAGTAAACCAGCTGACTCACCTCATCATCCTCCGTTCAGCCTCCAGATGCAAATGGAAATGATACAAGGTACAAGGTAGGTTTAACAGTCACATTAGAACAGGGTTGTAAAATAAAATGTGGTTTGTAACTCCTTTCTGCTACATAGCAGAAAATATACAATATAGAAATACAATTATAGAAAGGAAAACTCTAAACTATATTCCATGGAGGATTCATTTGATTTAAAAGTCTCATATATTGGTGGGAAAACACTGCTCTGCAGTTTGGTGGTGCGGCAGTTATAGTAAAACACATTACAATAATTACACATTTCATTGACACCACACCAGTAGAATGAACCATAATTTAAAATATTGGCAAAGGAAACCACATAAAAGCAGCTACTCACCATTGTAAGTAAGGAATAAGTGAAACCGAGAGAAAAGAAATGAAGCCCTTCCCTCTGAACTACCCCTCCTTAGATTTCTCCGATGATGTCATGTAGAATCAAACAGTGAAGCTGCTGCCTTCGAAAGAGTTATTCTGTTCTACTGGAAAATCACAGGTTAACTCACTACTGAACAGAGAAGGAAAGCTTTGTAAATATGTTAATGACCAAGGAGTGCCACTGAAAAAATAGATCTGCACGATTATGAACTAAATATGTTGATGTGACAGACAAATTATGTTCCACATTTCTTCCTGCATTTAATTAAGTTTGTGGATCCAAATATGTATTTTTATTTGTGGTGTCTGTGTATCTTTTCCACGTGAACTCCTCTCAGTTATTCAAGCTAGTGACTGAAGTCAGTCTAAAACCAGCTTCCTCATTTGTCAGTGTTTATTTAAGCCTCCCTGAACACAACAGAAACCTTTTTTGTAACAATTCAATGTACTACCCACAAAAAACTGTTACTGTTAACAGAGGTAGAAGAAGAAGAGCTAATTATATTCATACATTAAATGTTCAATACCACAGAGGAATAATATAATAATAATGTTCACACAGTGTTTTTTAAACACTAAAATTCATAAGAACACAAAAAGAGATCGCAAACAGATATATAGTATTACTATTTTAATAAGCAGTGAGTCTTTTTTTATTTTATTAATCATACATATCAATCAACAGATATATTACATCCCTTTATTGATAACAGGACACCATGCATTTTCTGTGTGGTTTAATAAAGTGTGCATTTCTATATTGACATGGACATAATCAACAACCAACAACATCACAAGAACAAAACCCAAAGCTGCTGGATCCTGGAGAGAGAGAGAGAGAGAGAGAGAGAGAGAGAGAGAGAGAGAGGAAACCAATCAGTACAGAATAAATGAGTGCGACACAGAAACAAAACAGGCAAAGCGATCTTTCTTACAGTAAAATCAGATGTTTTGAAGTAGGATTTCAACACAAGCTTTCTTTGAAAAGTATGACCTTAATCCTTACCCTGCAGCAAAGATAAAATACTCACATTTGATTTTGAGATTCTGCAGGAATCTGGACTTTTGTGCTGTCACCAGTTTATGATGCGCTTGGTCCAAACTCTTCCCCACAGCACCCTCCCTCACTTTGGCCCAGTCCTTCTCGGTCTACACACAACAAACAACATCAAACAAACATTGTCAGTGCCCACAGGTGATCAATAATCAAAGCTTGTACCCAGCAACTTCACTGTAACTTTTTACCATATCTTTGAAGGCCTCCCCGTTGTAATAGCTTGTGGATGCTGGATACTCTATTCTCTTTTCACCTAGCTGCTTTAGGCTTGAAGCCACCTCGTGCAGTTCCTCTCCATCGTAGGCATACAGCTTTCTGTCCTCACAGGTCATCAGGACGAGCTGGTCACACGGGCACGAGGTCTCCTCCACTACACCTACAACCTGCATGCTTACTTCTTTAGGAAGGTAGAATTTACCCCACCCATTGACTTCATAAGGTTTGTCTCTGTAAATGGTGTCACTCAGGTCTCCTATTGTCAGTGTGGCACCAGCTGGACTCTCTAAGACCAAAGACTTGCCTTTATGTTTGGACACAAAGTCTGACACGGATCCAAGGTAATCTCGACCTGTAACACATGCCAGAGTTTGACTGAATATGGAAAATACTTTTCATAGCAAGACTTTATGATGTGTGAGGCAAACATGTGTGACGTCTACCTCTGTCTCTGTTGAACTGCAGGAGATGAAGTAGATCCCCTGGTGCCCTGAAAGGTACAAAAACAGAGCTAAAAGAAGAGCTGATAGGTTCATGACTCCACTCTGTTCTCATACACACATCTCTGATTCAGGTCTTCATCCTCAAGGAACAGTCAGTGTTTGCTCCGTCTTTGTAACTGATCTTACATCGTATGTTTTATCTACATTTACCTGCTTCATCCTGCTTCTTCTTGTCTCTACTTCCTCCCACCAAACCCTTTGACGCAACGTCTTGTTTCAGTTAAGTCAATGCAAGTCAATTTATCTTCAACATTTCCTCTGGATAATTTTGACGTTGTTATTTGTGACACATTTGCTATTATTTGTGATGTTGGGAGCATCTACTTATTGCTTCACATTTAAACTCCTTTCAAGAATTCAAACTAAATGCACTCTAACAAGATACATGGGAATAAAGGTGTACTACTTGTACACTTCTCTTCTCTGGTACTTTGTTATATGTCATTGCTCATTTAAAGCTCATTGAACAGAAAACGGGTTCTTACAAGCAGACGTTCACTGGACCGTCCGCCATTCTGGCTCTCTGTCACCTAGAAAACAAAATTTGTATTGTTAAAAGTAGTGACAGTAAAAACCTTTACTCAAGTACTGAAAGTACTAATACTACAATAGAATAATATTATAATGTTACCAGAGACCAACTGAGCTTTTTAAAAAACTAATCAATTGTAAAACATTCAGTTTCTCCAATCAGAAACAAGCAAGAGGGATGACACTTAATCTGCACATGCTCAGTAGGATTCTCTCTCTGCCTGTGGAAAAGGAGCAGGATCATTTCACCTCAGCAGAAGTTTTTAACAAAATACTGATTTTTCAGATATGAAAGTTACTTTTGGGATTTTTCTTCTGGTGTCTAAAGTTAAGATAACTGCAAATTTAAACTTACATATATTTTATCTCCAGGTTATTGATAAAAAATTAACACTAATAACCTTTGCTAATATAGTTGTGGCTAGCGGGTATACAAGATTTTATCACGGCTGCAACATCGGGGGCAGTTTTAACACTGTTACAATTAACAATGTAAGCAGCTTGTTTGTCTGTGTTGACATACGCTTGTTAGAAAATTAACATTTCACAAAATTTTAATTTAAAACTACGTTTAAAAAGGGTGTATTATAATAAAATTATTTGTTCTAGTATAAACAATTCATCAATTAACATAGTCCAACATTCTTTTTATTATATAATGTGTGTTTTATATGTGTTTGACAGAAAGTGTGAATATTATATAGGCTTAAATCTGCAAGAGCAACGTTCCTTTCATTGTCAGTTTGTCTGTATAGTGAATTTAAAGCAGCTGATTGCATAAGACCCAGCAAAGCCAAACAGAACAAGTTCAGTTATAAAAAGCAATTGTATGAAGTCAGAACAGAAAACAGAAGATACCTGACATCTAAAATAATTTGAATCATATACAAAAAAAAACTCTTAAGGAATATTATTAGCAGTAAAGTCATTACTTTGAGGTAGGCTTTAACTTGAGATACAGTGGGTCAATATGACTTATTTTTCAGTGTTACAACTGTTCTTTCAAAGTGGGCAATTGTAACTCTGATTTGTTGCATTTAATTAAATATTATAGTGTTGTCCTTATTAGTGAAAATATATCAATTGTATTATTAATAAGTGCACAATTATATGTTTATTGTATCAACAGATGACTAATGTATTTCAAGTCTGTGAGTTTTTAAGGAAAATGTAAAAAATGTTACAACTGCCCCAGGTCTCCCCTACTCAGCCAAGTGGAACTACAAATTGTAAGGCTTTCAGTGCACATATATTATGCATTATATGTGGCGTCAGTGTGCCAGCATACTGCACCATATGCTACAAGCATAGTCTATATATTTTCACTTTCATTACCTCTAAATCCAGAATCGAAAGCTCCGGACCTTGTTCTAATTCTTTATAATTTTATCAAATGTCAAAATTGAAATCGCATCCAAATTTGAAAATAATGGATAATGGTAAAGTAAGCTACACGATGGGAACACGCGAAGTGCAAATCAAGTCTGAAAGTGTAGCCGTTTTTTAGTCTAAATTGCGCCCTCTAGTGGCCTAGTGCCTGTGTTGTCAGGGCCCTGGTGTATTTATGAATGAGCAAGGCAGGCTTGCGGAGTGGCTCGCTCTTGTGGTCAAACTGCGTAGTATGCACCAACACATTGTCATTTCGATTATCAATGTAGTATAGATGTTAAATTCATTCAATATATACCAAATGTTGATCACACTCACTCTTCACTTAGTTCCCTGATGTGGTGAATATAGAATATAGACCATATCCCTTTGACTGTTTCTCATTATTCAATGTGTCTGTATACCATGTACCACTATTTACTGCAAGCACAAAGGTGATTTTATGTATCATTAAAGTGACAAACGTCTTTCATCAGTTTTTGTGATGTGTGGGGTTTGCCTCTCTGAAAGTGTAAGATGACAAATTCAATTATAATTCCACGTGAGAATTGAAATGTGAGGGTTGTCTTTAGACATATTTCTTTAATGATAGGAAATGATTTTCAGATAATATTTTATGATTACAGGGAGGGGCGAGAACGTAGTCCCCTACTGCCAGAAATTATGAAGTCGCAGTCAAGATTTGGGGGATTTGCAGGAGTCTACAAGAGGAGGAGTCCACTCACTTTATTCAAAGAAAATGTCGCAGAGACTGTTGATTTCATCTGTACTATTCCATATGTGTGATATTAACCATTTCAGATTTGAATCGACTGTTTATTGTAATACCTCTTGAAGCCGTTGAAGAATGCAACATAATTCGTGTCATTTATTCACGTTAATGGATATATTGTTTTCAAATAAATACAGATTATTATATCAAAAGTATACTAAGATCTGATATTGTTGTGCTATAGGCAAATGTCATTCATGCAAGTAATCTGGCGCTCTTTATCGATATCCCTATTTTTTTGATAAACAAATATACCCCATTCATCAATTAATATTTCACAACTCACTGTTACTGTAGCACTGACCACTTTATTAAATAAAGCGCATGAAATTGGAAACAGAAAAACAGCAACTAACATTACTTAGTTATGCTAACAGTGCAAAGGAAACTTAACTTCTAAATACAAAGAAAAACCTATATGTAATAAATGATTCTGTTATGTTGAAGTACTACAACATATAGACAAACAGATGAAATTATATTTGTCATAAAATATCTGTAAATGGAAGGTTTGACCTGCTAAATATACATGCAGCCAAACAGAGCGTTACCCCAGCGTGCTGAGTAAAGGCTGTCAAAATGCTGGATGCTGCGGTCGTGGAGGTCCAGCTTGTTCCAGGCTCTGATGACTCTCTGTCTTGTAGAGTCACTGAGAGCAAGGTTTCCCTCCTCCAAGGCAATCTCAACAAGTACCCTGCTCAGCTCCTCTACGTGTTGGTACCCGGAGAGATGATTTGGACCGCACACATCCTCTACACAGGGATCCAGCTCAGGAGCCACAACCTGGTCGGTAAGAAGCAGATTCCTCCTCAGCGGAGTCAGATTGTCACTCTCGCTGTCAGAGATGTAGCCCGCATCTTGCTCCAGGGATTCTCAGCAACCACCTCATCATCTTCATCCTCGGCTGCTCGAAGCATCTCTCTGGCCTGAGTGTAATGGTCAGGTGTACGGAAAGGTTCTGACGACTGGGAGAACAGATACTCCAAACCAATTCGCTCGTCACCAGCAGGAACAGGTGGTCGGTAATTTACCTCCTCCGCCTCGCCAAAAAACTCCTGGCACCTCTGGTTGAGGCGATTTATCAGGTTAGACACGTACACCATGTGCTTCCTTCCTTTGTGGCTTTGGCATTGGCAGACTCCCTGTCAGAGTTCCAGCGTGCGATGCCACTGAGAAGATAGACCTGGAAGGGGACAGCTGCACAGTGGGGCCCCGGTATCATGCTGGGCAGGAAGGAGTGGAAGCTCTCCAGGCAGTTGCTGCCTCTCACGGTCCTGTAGTATGGCAGACGCACGCCGTTGTGGGTGACATACTTGGTGATGGTGTGCATGTCTCTTCCTGGAGGATCCTAAATGCACTCCAGGTGTTTCTGCTGGTTCCCCCAGACCCGGTCAATGGCTGCTGCGTCCTTGAACAGATGGACCTGGTTCTCGTCCATTCCAGCCGCTCCCTTCAGGATGTTGATGGCACTGCGGACAAAGGTCTCCTGGGCTCCAACCGTCATCCTCCTGACGTAATGCTTCAGATCAGATTTGCCGACGAAGCTTTTGCCATTGTACTTTCCAAAAGTAATAATTAACTGACCAACAAACTGCTTCTCTGTCGGAGTTGCCGTGATTATCTGGCATCTCCTTTTAGCTGCAGATTTAAGACATCCGAAATGTTGTTATAACTATAAAATAACAATATAAGAATTCTATGTGACTGTATGTTGGTTGTGCGTCTATGACACTAATGCTGATATATTGCCTTCCTCAATAGCCGTCTTGGGATCCCTCAGCCTGCTGTTATCATATGTTTGGGATGTTTTTGACGACTGGCATGCCCTGGCCTCCTTTGTTGCCTTGAGAATGCATTGTTGCCTATCCTGTGGCACACTTGTGTCCAGAATACACAAGACAGGCATCAACAGATCCATTCCAGGTCTCTTAGCTGAAAAACATTAAACTCTTAAAAGTGTTATGATTATGTAATGACACACGCTGGAAGAAAATTATTTAGAATTAGCATGAGGAACACAGGTGGTAATGATGAAGACGATGAAGATGAATATTCCCCTGTGACTCACCTGCTGAATAAGGAGCTGTCTTAAACTCCATCTTCTGTCCTCACTCTCTGTTAGGCCACTTAAATGTGCATACTTTTTTCTAACTTATTAAGCCACACATACAGCCAGAGGGGTCCTGAAACTCTTTTATAAGGGTGAGAAAGACGTTTAGAAGCCAGGTGACACGTTTGGTCGTACAATGGATTATGCTGCTGTCTACAGACTACATCCACTATTATTATTTGAAAACACTTTTAAACATAATATGTTTACTCAAACACTATCCCAGCTGAAAAACGGGGGCAGGACATAACAAATAAATAGCTGTGTGGCTCCTCATCGCGACTGATCAATATGGAAAAGAGTATCTGCTCAGAGAGGGCCCTAGAAATGGTTTTAGAAGAGAGACAAGCTTTGGAAGATGATGAAGAGTTTCCCTCAAGTCTGGCAGGGAGTTTGAAGAAGAGGGGGGCTCGTATATGTTGCGCAGATCGGTATGAATATGTGTTCAATGGGGCTGATTTACCATAAATACTTATCCACGGTCTTGATTACAATGAAGTGAAACACAAACAAACAGACAAACAAAAACATGTCGGGACCTTGGGCATAACTTGCATTACGGCGCCCAACACCAACTGTTTAAAACATTATCAACGACATTGAAGTAGGCTATGAAATGGAGGTATTTCACTTAATCCACGGTAATCAGCCACAGGATGCCGGCGGCCGGGGCAGGTTAGTTAGCTAGCTCTGAAAGCCGTAGCAGACTGCCATCCGTCAATCACCACGAGGATGCGGGAGCTCTGGCGCTAGACGAAGTCCGATTGGTTGAGACTGCAGAGCTTAGCCGCACTGTAGACTCTCTGCCAATCATGTAGACCCTTTAGACTCGGGGACAATAGGCGGCCTCAGAGCCCTTTAAAGAGTTCCCTTTAAAAAAGACGTCCTTTAAAGAGTTCCCTTTAAAAAAGACACCCTTTAAAGAGTTCTCTTTAAAGCTTCACCGCACCACCAGCGTAGTTGTTTTCAATGTCCTCTGATCAGCTGGCTGACTTCGATCCGCACGCGTGCACACACAGATCGCTCTGCAGACACAGAGGAGCGGAGAGGCTGCAGGTCGGACAGTTGTTGTGCCTTGATTGGCGGTGATCGGTACAGCCCATGTGAAACTCAACCATGATGATAAGGAAACCATATAGCTACTTCCATTCACTATACATTATTATTATTACATTATGTGCTGGGCTACATGGAGGTTGCTTCCAGCGGATGTGGCCCGCGGCTGCCAATTCAATGGGGCTGCTGTAGACTTTTCGTTCAGCGGTTGCGGTGTTTGTTGTCCTTTCTCACGTTCGGCCGCGCGCAGCAGATGCTACGTGTTACGTAGGCAGGTTATAAGTAACAGAGGGAGGGAATAACGGCAAGCTCATCAGAAATTTCCGAAAAATTAAACATTGTTCACGAGTCCCACACCTCGAGTCCGAGTCAAGTCTGAAGTCTTTTGAGGACAAGTCTCAAGTCGAGTCCCCATCTCTGCCATATAACATAAGCATAGTAAGAGTGTCTTGTCACCTCACTGCACAGCGAGCCGCTAACAGCAGCTTTACGGTCGGAGCAAGCTGGCTGCTGGGTGCTTGTCAACAACATTGACAAGCAAACTCATTTTTGTAGTTTGATGTTGCACTCTCAGGAACGACAGAGTCCAAAAAGAGTGTCTTTGCAACATTTATTTAAGGATCCTCAGTAGTGTACATTTGTAGTGTAGTTTGTAGATATTTTTGCAATAAAGTCTTGATAAGAGCATTAAAAAAAACACAGAAGCGTACCACAGAACAAGCAGTGTTTTCGTCCCCAGCTCACGCACAGCACACGCTCAACTTCAGCCCAGGCAAAATCACCCTAAGGGCTACTCCGGGGGTTTAAACTACTTGCGCTAGATGGGGAATGCTGTCATGTGACAGGCAGCTTCCGGTTTCAATTAACTAATAAAAATCGTGAATAATGACGGAGTAAAGTAATGGATATGGGCAGTGAAACCAATAAAAGTGCCTAATACTGTACACAAAAATAAAGTACTAAATTAGTTGTGCTGGCAACATTGACCATGTCTTTTTCACAAGTAGCTATATCGTTACCTCCAGGGCATGTCTATCAAGTCAATTGAGGAAGAGGAGACAGGACGGAGAGGACGAGGTGCAAGCTAAGCAGCACATGAGGTATATGTATTTTTAATATTAGTCTATTATCTCCCAGTGTACTTGTCTCAAAGTTTCTCTGGTGTTTCCCCTGAAGCCCTTTGGTTGTCAAAAAAAAAAGTGCTATATATATGAAGGTAAATATGGTGCAAAATTTACCTTCATACTTATAGCTCCTCCAGCAAGCCTCCTCGATCCTCGCTCCTTGATGTGCATTTTAAGAATTGAGATTTTCCTTCAAGATGGCATACTGAGATCGATTTCCGGGTCACACGATCGAGGATTGAGGAGACAGAAATTTGGGAAATGAGAAAGGCCCTCTGTCTCTCTCTCTCTAAATGCAGGCAGGCTGAGTAATGGTGGGGGGGTCACGTTATGTGAACTTCAAACAAAATTTAGCATTACTGCAAGTAGCCTCCACTCTTTGAAGACCTACGAGACAGGCTGCATCATGAAGATTATTGCATATTAACATGGAGAATAATTGTGTTGCTTTTGTTGAGTTACATTCGGGGCTACAGTCAAAAAATTCGAGGCTAAAGAGTTTTATACAGATTATTTTAAACAGTGATTTGTGCAGAAGGCTAATGTAGCCCACAGTCAGTGTCTTCAGTGCAACTATCACAGTGTTACACCTAAAGACAGACATATATTTTATTCTGTGCTGAGGATAAATCCACGATGTGCGGAGATCTGTCCTTACATCGATGACAGATTGATCATAAAATCGGTCATGTTCAAGATTATGTTTTGATGAAAAACTAGCATATCTAACCTGGATTTTAAAGTTTTTAAAGAGATAAATGCGTTCAGATATGTGCTTCGATATCGACAACATGAATGAGGAAATGAAACGTTGTTAGACAGCTGCCGCAGGCTCCGCAGGAGGGGAGCAGTTGAAACTGACGGTTTTCCAGCTTATCCTGTTTATTTGCATAATAAGAAAACATGCAATGCAATATAGTTTTACCTCATATAAAAACAGACATTTCCACTGTAAATTGGAGCAGAAAATGTCTCCCGAATGGAGGAAATTACAATTTTAATGCTCACTTTTACTTGTTTAGATGCTAGTCCTCCTCAGTTAATTTTGTTTAAGATATTAAAGACTAAAATGTGTATTGACCTGTTGTAAAAGTGCTTGGTGTTTATGCACATGAAGCCGGAAAAGAAGATGGTGAGCCACAAAACTGCGTTGGATACTGGTCTGTTTCCACGAGACCAACCACTCGCGGGATAAGGACACTGATTCGTTCTCCTGAATTGTGATAGAGCTGAGACTTTATTATTTTGCTGCAGTGTGCAGTGAAGCTCATCTGGACTTTTAAAGGACTTAACAAAAGGACTAATTTAGAGTTGTGAGATTAAGTTGTAGAACATATGCTGATCTGTGAAGTTGTGTTCCACATCTATATTTTGTGGTATTGTAATTTCCTTTTTTTTTTGCCGAATTGGTGATGCAAATGTGTTGTTGTTGCTGTAAACTAAAAAAACTAAATTTAAAACTTTATGACTTATATACTAAAGAGAAGGTGAAACAAAAACTCTTACTAAGATAAAATAAGAATTTAGAGCTGAGTTAACTCAACGAGAAAAATTAGGAACTAAATAACAACTTAAAGGATTCTAAGTTGGAAATGATTTCAAGATCAACTAGGTTTAACCCAAACCAAAGAGAGGAAAAATAGTATTAACACCTTTCCAGAGACCTGGGCATTATTAATGTGAAGTTTTTCCAAATTAAGTGTAGGCCTCTATCTTTGTATGTATATTTTGTGTGTCTGGTGCCAAACTGTGTATGTCTACTACTAACTCTTTATAAATAAGCCAGCAGTTCAAACTTACTTCTTGGTCTGTGGTCTGTTATTACAGAGGTCTAGTTATAAACTGCTCCTCCGAACCTAGACTCTGGTCCAAGTAATCTGCAATACAGCGTTACATCTTCATTTTATTCTGCCTGATCTGTGACTTAATGAATTTTATCTTCTATAGAAATCAAACTCTCAAAATCCAGAAAATGAAGACAATGTATTAAGGTTACTGTCTTGGAAAACTTCACATTTCGTCCCACAGTTTCATCTCAAACGCTACTTTGATCCTTACTGTTAGAAACTGTTAAACTGCGGTCTTTGATGGTGTCCTGGACAGTTTCATGTTTCGTGCCTTCTTCTCTGATGTCCCTCTCAATAGCTGCTCAGTGTTGTCCAATATACTTAAATATATATATATAATTGGAGCTGTCACCTCAGATATGTAGGGTTGTATATATGGCCAAGCTATCCCATACATTAACTAAAGAATCTTTAGATGAGGCTGCAGGAGATAAAATCAAAACACAGTTTACCCCACCATTATTTATTGTTAATAACATGATCAATACATCAACATTTGCATCTTCTGCATGCTTAATTCAAACAGTTAACAGACATCTGGCTTACAATGTTTTGCCATGTATTCCTTTCTTTATTGTTATAGGAGCGAGTAGCTGGAGCATTAACAATTTGTGATGATAAAAGCACGATAAATTGACAGCTCTGGTCACATGAAATTCAGATCCACAAAAAACAGATGCAGCGTTAACTGCCTATGGTTACAGAGAAGTTTTTACTGATCAAAATCAGCACGATCGATCTGGTCACTTTATAATAATGGACCATAAGACCTCCCTGAAGATCAAACCTCTGGGGTGTAGAAATTGTTATCCCATGTAAAGCCATGGTCTGTCAGAAGATTTGTAAGCATTTGCCTGACGTTAAGTTCAACCTGCTGCCTGTTCTCATCTGTCCATGTTTCAGCATGCTCCACTCTCACTGTCTCACTCTCATTTTTAAGCAAGTTGCTCAAACTTTCAACTTCAGCACAGTTGCCATAGGGAAAGTTTCTACTGTTATTTGCTGTCAAACCAAACAAATCCTGACATGATCTGCAAGAAGGCATGAACAGGTTTTCACGCGGTTTTAAGCTAAACGCCTGGCACCTGATTTGCTCTGGAAGTCTGATGGTTCCATCAAAGTTTGTATTCATTTCATTATTTGAATAGTAAGTCATCACTGCACCAGCTACGTTACTGTCCCAGGTGCTAAGACAGGACGCCGCAATCATGATTTTCCCGGGAAGAGGGCCAGAAGTGGACATGGAGACTCCATAGTACCTGTCTGAAGTATTCTGGGAGACACAGATGGTGGAGGAGACCAGATGCTTTGGGCCACCCCTCAGTTGACCGGTGAGATTAAGCACACTATCAATTATTGCTCTTTCATTCTCTTGTCCGTTCAGAGCTACAGTCTGCAAGCAAGCACACATATAATCAAGGTGCTGTTATTCTCACAAATGTGGTATTATTTACAGAGTCATGCTTTGTGTTTGTTCATGTGAAGAAGCTATTCTTTATAACAAGGATAATTGTATCATCTTTGACAAACTAAAATCTTACCATGTCGAGCACACATGACATTGGACATCGCCTGGGGACTTGAGAGGAATAGCGTTCAAAAGGCTGAGGGTAGCGGTGCCTCAAGGCATTGAGCATGTCTTGATCGGTCACAATTTCTGTAGGTGAAAATGATGGTGGAGCCTTGATGTTTCCCAAGAAGAAGATGCTGTGAAGAATCTGTTTAGTAGAAACACATTCAAATAGCCAATATTTAAGCATGTAGCCGATAAGTATTATGTGTACACCACACACTATGACAGAACCATGCATTATGTCCAAAAACAGAACATTTCTAACCTCATCCACTAACGCTGAAGGTTCTGGACTCCGATTCACTATGTAATCGATAATCAAGAAAGCATTCCTTCTGAAATTGTTTTCTTGTACTAGGAACTCTTCCTGTCTAAAATAATAAACAGATTTCTTTAGGTGAATTAAAAAGCAGAAAGCAACAGTAACAACTTGTGGTTGAGTAAACCAGCTGACTCACCTCGTCATCCTCCGTTCAGCCTCCAGATGCAATCGGAAATGATACAAGGTACAAGGTAGGTTTAATGGTCACATTAGAACAGGGTTTTAAAATAACATGTGGTTTGTAACTCCTTTCTGCTACATAGCAGAAAATATACAGTATAGAAAAACAAACATAGATTGGAAAACAGAAGCAAACTCTAAATATATATATATATATTCCATTGAGGATTCATTTGATTTAAAAGTCTCATAGTTTGGTGGGAAACACTCTGCTCTGCAGTCTAGTGGTGCAACATTTATAGTAACACAACATGTTACAACAATTACACATTTCACTGACACCAGAAATGAAATTAGCAATGTAGAATTAATCATGATATAATATACTGGCAAAGGGAAACATGTAAAAGCAGCTACTCACCATTTTAAGTAAGGAGTAAGTGAAACAGAAAGAAAAGAAATGAAGCCCTTCCCTCTGAACTACCACTCCCTTGTTTTCTCCGATGATGTCATGTAAAATCTAAAGTGAAGCTACTGCCTTCATGAAGGTCAGTTTGTTCTACTGGAATATCACAGGACAAGTTTGCTCACTACTGAACAGAGAAAGAAGCACATACTGTGTGTTAATAACCTCATCAACTTCTCTTGTGTATGTGACTGGATGTGGGGCTGCAATGCTGCCAATAAACAGCAGCAAAAAAACACTGAACTGAAAGCAGAAATGTTCACACAGTAACAGTTATTTTAGTTCTGCTTTACTGTACAGGTCTATCACTATAAATCAGCGTAGTGGCTGATGTTAAAACTTCATTGAAAACCATGTTTTCTCACTTACAGTATATTTTTTTGTATTTTGGGAACTGAGCGGTGCACGATTATGAACTAAATCTGTCGATGTGACTGACAAATTATGAAAATAAATGAAGCCCTTCCCTCTGAACTACCACTCCTTAGATTTCTCCGATGATGTCATGTAAAATCAAACAGTGAAGCTGCTGCCTTTGTAAGAGTTATCCTGTTCTACTGGAAAATCACAGGTTAACTCACTACTGAACAGAGAAGGAAAGCTTTGTAAATATGTTAATGACCAAGGAGTGCCATTGAAAAGACAAATGTCAGATGGTTAGATAAGAATGCTAGATAAGTGCCACCTACAAACAGCAGCAAAAAAAACTAAACTGAAAGCAGTAGCAGTCAATATATTTTCATAAACACTTCTTCTTTGAGCAGTCATGTGCTAAGAACTTACGTTGTTTAAAATGGTAGTGCCTGATGTGTATAGAATAAGATGATGGAAAAGCTTAACATGAGTCAGTGTCCAGCCATGATTTACATGTACATGGTCAAGTGAGGACTATCGATTCAGCAGCACGAGCTGAGTTCTGAGGAAGTAAATGAGCCTCTAAAACCCAGTCTTATAGTTCACACACAGAGTAGCCAGACTGATCGGCACCACAACAGGAAGTGTCTTAGACAGATATGCATATAGGCCTACACCCTCTCTGATGTTCTTGTGCTGTTTGAGACATGTGTTCTATATTATTTGGATCTGTTTGAGTTTGGTCAAATTCTCTTCAAATTTGTTTTACTGAATTAGCTCTGGGATGATCCTTTACCAGATTAATGTGATTATGTCTGTTGTAGCATTTTAACAGTTTTAATCAAATCTTCTTCAGTCAATTCAGGAAACATTTTCAGAATAATGAGCCTGTTAAACACACAGTTTGAACAAAAGCAGCAGGATTTTTACTAGGATATTTTGCATCTTAACAAACGGCCAATAAATTATTCAAGCACAGTGGCATGGTCACAACATTTTCTCCTAGGATCAAAAAAGGGTACCACTTCCTCGAGTTTCCCTTTTTAATTCCTCCAAATGTATTTGTAGTCTTCTCCTTTTTTTCGCAAACGTACACTGTTTTTCTGCATTCTCTTTATAGTCTGTGTGTGCGTATAGCTACCTCATTCTACATGTGAAAGTGATCCTGATTTTTTTCCCCCCGGTAAACGTAGTCACAACAGCGACCAGGTTGTAACCATTACTTTACATTTAGCTGATGCTTTTATCCAAAGCGACTTACAATTGCTAAGTATGTCTGAAGCAACATTGGTGTCTTACAGTGGATTTGAACCCAAGTCGCTCACACCAAAGGCATCTGTCTTATCCACTGCACCATCCCCACCTCATCAAGGTTTGGAAATGAGTGAGGTCCGGAATTATTATTTTTTTTAATAGATCTTATTTGAATAAAAATGACACCTAAACACAACCAGATTTATACACTACAATCACGCCAACTAATGATCTATAATTAAATCATCAATTAATGATATAGTGCTGGTTATACTACAACACTTAGTTTGGGGCAAAAAAGACTTTTGCATACCTAGTATTAGGTAGGCCTATTTTTAATATTCATTAACTACATTGTTAAAGGCTGTAGTGTCTCAAAAATCACCCTACAAATCATTGATATCCTGCTTGTGATACTACAACACTTAGTTTGGAGAAATATTGTTTTGCATAATTTTGAAGAATTTTAGTATTCAATAACGTCACTGTTCTAAGCTGTAGTGTATCCAAAATCACCTCACATGTCAGTGATCTCCTGCTTATGATACCACAACACTGTAGAAATGCAGTTTTGCATAATTTTGTGGAATTATGAAATATTCAGTAATATTGAATAAATTCACTGCTACTGCTAAGGAGTGGTGATGGGGCAGTGGATAAGACACATGCTTTTGATGTGAGAGACCCGGGTTTGAATCAACTGTGAGACACCAATGTGTCCCTGAGAAAGACACACCCCTAGTTGCTCCAGAGGCGTGCTACCTCTGACATATATAGCGATTGCAAGTCTCTTTGAATAAAAGTGTCAGCTAAATGAATAAATGTCTGTTGTAGTACTGCAGAATCTCCCCACTACCTTGTGTTCTTTTGTTCCCCCCTTCCCTGTGTTTTCTGTCTGTCCTCCCTGTCTGTGTTTGTCTGGGTGTGGCTACACTCTCTGGCTCCAGCGGCGCACCTGGTCCTCATTCCACTAATCAAGCTTCTGCAGTATTTCAACCCCAGTCCTCCTCACATTCTTCGCCAGATTGTCAGTTAACCACATGTGGTACATGCGTCAAGGCCAACTATCTACTCCAGTAAGATTCTGTGTAATTTCTGTCTCTCCCTGGATTAACCTGTTTTTCTCTGTGCCCAGGATCACACTACCTCCGGGAACTCTGCTGAATGCCACACCCCGCTCTGCTCACATCTTGCCTGGACAAGCTCCCCTCCTACGTGTTCTCCATTCTGCCCTGTTGGAACCTACCACCCAGTCTTCCGTTGCACTTTTCAATAAAACCCTTTGTTATCCCTTCGAACTGTTACGAGTCTGCCTTTGAGTCCTTAAGTTCTTGCATTATGACAATGTCATGTTATAGGCAGTAGTGTCTCCAAAATCACTTCAATCATCAGTGGTCTTCTATTGATGATACTACAATACTTAGTTTGAAAAAAACTGCTTTGAGGTAATTTTGGGGGATTTTTATATTGAATAACTTCACTGTTTTACAGATACCCAGCTAGACATTTTACTTTCCTAGAACATCTACGAACTAAGTGTTGTAGTATCACAAGCATTAGATCACTGACATGTAGGGTGATTTTGGAGACAATACAGCCTTTAACAGTAAAGTTATTGAAGATAGAAATTCTCCAAAATTATGCAAAACTATATTTCTACAAGTGTATCACAAGCAGGATATCAATGATTTGTGGGGTGGTTTATTGATATTGAAGATGAGATATTGAATATCTCTGCATAATGTGTTTTCGGTGTTGCACTTTGTAGACGGTCCCTGCGCACTCGTCTCACAGCCGGCTGCATGTAGAGACCAGTGTTATTTGTGCCGCTCCTAGGAAGACTCATTTATGTGAAAATGTACTTGCTTGTTGTGTACTTAACTATGATAATAAAGAGGCGTCGTTTGTGTTTTAAACACGTTTTGCTTTAGGTATTTCAAGATAATTACAACGAATACATAGAAAACCTAAAGCAACCAGTTAAACGAGGATGTTGAGGGCTCAGCTCCTCTCCCTCTGTTACACTACCTACCCACTAAGTCATCTAAACATAGGATGTTTCAACTAATTTTATCTCAGAGTACACAGAGACATGTAAAATTGGAAGGTTGATCATTTTTGATCCTTATTTCAAAGAAGAAATCTAAAGCAAAGCATTGATAAATAGCCTTTTATTTAGAAGGAATGAATGGAAAATGGTATTCTTACATTAGAACATTTATACGTGTAAATATACACTTTTATTACTTAAAACAACAATTTGAATTATAGACCCACAGTTCTTGAGATATTTTAAACTTCACCATACATTGCATGGATTGTGTTTAATCTGCAGCAGCTCGAGAAGAATGTCAAACACTTAGGGGTAAGGCTCATACATTTAAAAATTCCACGTTGTTGCTAAAGGCCCTCCACTAAGTTATAGAGACTCAGTTTAAAAGATTCTGTAGCTGGACTGGTCAGGAGACTCTAAAGTGTTATATTGTTATATTGTTTTCAATTTTGTCTTTAATATGTTTTTGATGAATGTGTCAAAGATCTTGAACATGTAAGTTAAGCACATATCTGCAGCATCATAGATGAGACTAAGGCTTGGTTTAATACAAATAGTTTAATTATATATAATATAATATATATAATAATTTAATTTGCATGTATTCATGTTGTTGTCTTGGAAAACTTCACATTTGGTCCCACAATTTCATCTCAATCCCTACTTATTTCCTTACAGTTAGAAACGTCTCGGGTTACGTATGTAACCCTTGTTCCCCTCGAAGGGGAACGAGACACTACGGGAACGCCTTTAGGCGTGGCAGGGCTGAATTATGAATGAAACTACTCCAATCCTATTGCCAATGCTCGAACGGTAGCGTGGGACGGTGTAACTGGAGGCGTATAAAGTACAACGGCATTCAGGACAAACCAGCTCTTTGCTATGAAGCAAGGCGCTCCAGGTGGGGCGAGGCGTGGCGAGGCGTGGTGGACCAACGCAGCGTCTCGTTCCTCTTCGAGGGGAACAAGGGTTACATAAGTAACCCGAGATGTTCCCCTTCGAGGGAACTCGAACTACGTCGGTGACGACACTATGGGAACGAGATGCCCACTATGCCACACCGAAAGCCTCCGCCTGCCCCAGAGTGCAGTAACACGTAGGCATGATTAAGAGGAGAGCGCTCGGATGCCGGGCGCAGAAGGAAGATCCACACTGTAAAACCGGATGAACGTGTGCGGAGTGGCCTAGCCAGCTGCCTCACACACATCCCGAAGAGAAACCCCTGAGAGGAGGGCCCTAGAGGCCGCCATGCCTCTAGTAGACCCCAGACTCCAGTGGTTCGAAGGGAGCCTCCGCCAACGCTTCGAGAACCACTGCCAGGTGCGAATCCTGGAGCAAGTCACGGGTCTCACCCTCCGGGCTCCACGGAGGAAGCGCACGACCAGCGGGAGCCTCCCCAAAGGCCCCTCCCTCAGAGGAGCGTGGAACGCCGTAATGGCAGCCACGTACACCTTGAGCATGGATGGGGAAAGGCCAGCAGAGAAACGGTGCTGGAGGAACTCCAGTACTGCAATTACCGAGCAGGTAACTGGGTCCACCGCCTGTTCTCTACACCAGGTGGAAAACACGTTCCACTTCAGACCGTACGTCCTCCTCGTGGATGGAGCTCTGGAGCTGAGCAGTCTCGAACGCTCCCGCCGTCAGGCCCACCTCAAGGAACTGCGCCCCCTCAGGGACAGACCCACAGCCTCCACAGGGCGGATCAAAGGTTAAAGACTCGGCCCTCCGCCTGAGACAGCAGGTCCCTCCTCAGAAGGACCTGCCACGGCGGGCCCTCCAGGAGCGAGATTATGTCCAAGAACCACACTCGGGCCGGCCAAAACAGTAGCCCTGTTTTGGCCGGGTCAGTCAGGACACCTTCCTGGACCCGCTCCAGAACCCCTGGGAGCAGAGGGACTGGGGGAAATGCATACAGAGCAGAGGGACTGGGGGAAATGCATACAGACGTGGCCTTCCTGAATTTTTATCTACTCTGGTTTTAAATTATGATAGAATTGTTCTTTGTGGCGATTTTAATATTCATGTTGATGACCCCAACAATTTTAATGCAACTAACTTTTTAAATATGGCCACTTCTTTTAACTTCAAACAACATGTCAAAGGGCAAACACATAACCGTGGTCATACACTGGACTTGGTATCAGCGTCTCCTCTGTGGAATTAGTGGACATGACCATATCTGATCACAGATGTATTGTTTTTAGCTGCGATTCGCCTGTTACTCATGCCGCCTCACCAAGCTCCGTGTGTTCTCGCATCTTTAATGAACAAAGTGTTTCAAAGTTTTGCGCATTCTTTCAGAGCCAAAGCCAACACCTGTCTGATTCCAACACCAACAATCTGGTCGATCACTTCAATCATATCTGCTTGTCGTCACTAAATATTACTGCTCCTCTAAAGGTTAGGCCTACGTCTACAGCTAGTAAGCAACCCTGGATAAATGACAGCATTCGCAGCCTAAAAAGGGAATGCAGGAAAGCAGAGCGCAGATGGAAAAAATCCTGTCTCCAAGTCCATTACCTCAGTCTGAAGGATTTATTAATTAACTACAATAACATGGTTAAGGATGCGAGAACACACTATTTTTCTGAACTCATTACTACACATAAACACAATCCCAGGTTTCTGTTTAAGACTGTGGA
>NC_060158.1:22606766-22611036 GCF_021292245.1 Micropterus dolomieu | reverse complement strand
CAGTCCAGTCCTTTTTGTCTTTAGCCCAGGCGAGACGCTTCTGACGCTGTCTTGTTCAAGAGTGGCTTGACACAAGGAATGTGACAGCTGAAACCCATGTCTTGCATACGTCTGTGCGTGGTGGTTCTTGAAGCACTGACTCCAGCTGCAGTCCACTCTTTGTGAATCTCCCCCACATTTTTGAATGGGTTTTGTTTCACAATCCTCTCCAGGGTGCGGTTATCCCTATTGCTTGTACACTTCGCCTCTCTATTAATGTGCTTGGACACAGAGCTCTGTGAACAGCCAGCCTCTTTAGCAATGAACTTTTGTGTCTTGCCCTCCTTGTGCAAGGTGTCAATGGTCGTCTTTTGGACAGCTGTCTAGTCAGCAGTCTTCCCCATGATTGTGTAGCCTACAGAACTAGACTGAGAGACCATTTAAAGGCCTTTGCAGGTGTTTTGAGTTAATTAGCTGATTAGAGTGTGGCACCAGGTGTCTTCAAAATTGAACCTATTCAAAATTTTCTGAGATACTGATTTTGGGGTTTACATTAGTTGTCAGTTATAATCATCAAAATTAAAAGGAATGAACACTTGAAATATATCAGTCTGTGTGGAATGAATGTATACATTATACAAGTTTCACTTTTTGAATGGAATTACTGAAATAAATCAACTTTTTGATGATATTCCAATTATATGACCAGCACCTATATGACTAATTATTCTACCTTTTATCTTTATTATAAAAGGTTATCCAGCAGTGCACCCTTTCCAGAGTACCTGAATTTGGCCCATGCCATTGTAGAAGTAGAGGTTGGTTCTTCTCTTTAGTAGATTACTTTTGTCAACTTATCAAAGGTTTTGTGTTCAGTTTGTCATTTTGCTTTCTGTCTGTCAGCTTTGTACCAAGCAGGAGGACTGGAGGCGGATGGGGGAGGTTTTCAGGTCCATCTGTCAATCCAGCCAACATCCCAACCAAGTGGAGCGAATCAGCGGTCGCATTGCCATAGCGCTCCTGTCTGAGAGCAAAGACAAGCTGTCACTGCCCTTTGCTGCCTTCGCTGACACAAGTAAACCCATGTTACTCTAGACTTAAAAAGGAAGTAACTGCATTTGTTTCCAAAACATGTTTCTGTGTAATTACTAATCTGACATGTCTGATTCCTGATCATTTGATTGTTCTGATCTTCAGTGTGTCAGACTGAAAATGAGGACAACCTGATCAGGAGCTTTTTAGGCAGAATTGGAGTCTCTCTCATGTTGAGGTACCACAAAACGCATCAATGGGCCAAGGTAAAATTACAGTCTTTGTGTATTTCACACATCTATCTCCCGTTTACATCTGATGGAATCTGTCATGGCCTGCCCGCTATCTTGAGTCAAGACAGTCCGGTAAATGATGTGTGTGCCTATAGAACAACATTAATGTGCAGTTTTTCTGAGATGTCTTGACTCAAGGGATCTTATCTAACCGGCTTTAATCTCTTTTTGAATGAAAAAAGGCCTGATCTTACATTCAACAACTTGATGTCCATATTTTACAAAAGGCAATTCAGCTGTTTGTTCTTAAGATGTGATTAGAAACTTTTTTGGTTTTATGGTAACTCAGAAATACTGCAGGTATACAAAGATTGGATTATTTTTGTAATCATAATCATACTTTTTTAAAAAATAAATGCTGGTAGAAGTAAATATAATTTAAGACACAATTATGTTAAGGTATTGCCTTGTATTGTGTGTGTGTGTGTGTGTGTGCGCGCGTGTGTGTTTGTGTGTGTGCGCAAACACACACATATAGGGTCGGAGGGTGGTGGAGGTGCTGTCCATTGCAAAAATCGAGTACTCCACACTGAAGGGTTTGTTTGGGAATGAAGATGGAGCCTCACGCTGCTACCTGGTCACTGTGGCTACTGAGCTCTTCCTCCTGAGCGGCAGCGTGGAGGGAGCTCTCAACACACTCCGAGGTAACAGCTCTGACCCTGGAGTAAATTGGTAGCCGTGATTGGCTTAGCTGGCCTTATAATGCGTCAAAATGTAAACTGTGTTTCTACCCAATGTTTCACACCACCATGAAATATGTCATATTTTTTATTATTGTTTGAGACATTAGACTGGAATAAACAGCTTATTAAAGCACATTTTGAATGAGTTTTGGAAGCAGAGAGTGTGTTTTGATAGTACACACTGTCAAAATGGATTTTTTTTAAAAAGGAAGTAAACAGAAAAACCTAGTGGTGCATTGTATTATCACCAGTATTAAAATATATAAGTTAATGCCTAGAAACCTAAAATGACTGACTGTACTTACATCCTGTCCTGACTCATAATATATGTAGAGAATACTTGGAAGTCGGGGGATATAAAAAAGGTATAAAGTATATTTCTGGCTACAGGGAAGTAATCACTATATTGATGCTTTTTATGTATGATTCCAGTGAATATCAATTGTTAAACTGATTTAATGAGGGATTATAATACATGTATTGGCCAAGCATGTGCACATGTACTTGACTACTGTGTAAAGATTTTTTCTTAAAAGGTCAAAGGTCATCATAATGTCCTGAAAAACAATGTTTTTAGCCATTATTAAACACCATAACTCAGGAACAGAAGGGGACATTATGACCATATTTCACAGTTGGTCGGACACTGAACAGGTGACACTTCTGAGTCAAAGGTCATTGTGAACCTCAAAATAATTTTTTTGAAAACCAGAATGAATTGGACGATTCCACATTTCATTCGGGATGACACAATGAGTAAACAATAACTAGTACAGTAGAGGCTTTCCTCCTTCTCGTCCATTCTGCCTTTTACCTCCTGTCTCATTCTTAATTTCGAGCGTCATTGGAATCATGTGACTGCAAACGCATTATCCTGTGAGTGAGTTTCACCTGCATAAAATCAATGTAATAAAATCAATTTTAACCAAAATAAAATTAGTTTATTTTTCAGCTCCTTGGCCCTTTTACAAAAACACTTTTTTAACTTACAATAATAATAAAATTATAAACCTATTTACTACAACTACTGCTTTTGATATAGCTAGCGATCTATAGCCATAAGCTAAAGCTACACACAAACAATATCTAACATTGCATGGGTCCTAGTTTAGGTCACTTCACCTAATTAGAGTAACTGTAACATTAGTAAACAACCATGTACAGGCCTAATGTTTATGTTTACCTGCTAAAATCCCATTCGTCATATCACTGTCCTCAGTAAACTTGGATGTCGGGTGTCTGGCGTTGGAGATTTTGGAGGAGGTAATAAAAATCTAAAATTAATAATCTTATAGAGCACTTTTCAAAAACAGGTTACGAATTGCTTTAACAAGTGCAAAAACAATAAAGTGCATAAAAACAGACACGATAAAAGCAAGAAAACACTTAAGAGACTAAATTACACGTTAAAGGTAAATATAAAATGTATAGATAATAAAATAAAATCAGTAAAGGCTCTCCTGTAAAAGTATGTTTTAAAGAGGTTGTATTATCCTCATTTTCAGGTTCAAAATATTTAGGGATTGTACCAGAACAGGTTTACATGGTTTAATTTTCAAAAAACACCATATTGTGTTCCCCTCTTGAGCTACAGAGTGATGCATCTTACTTATACAAAATCTTTGTTGGGAGTTGCACATGTGCAGTTCCCAGGTAAGGACTATTAGCCAATCAGAAGCAGAGAAGGGCAGATCGTAAGAAACAAGGTAGTGTGATCCAAATCAAAGCCCCTTCAGACTGCGACCGTAACCTAGCAGATGGTATAAGTTACTCTCAAGTCCACAACATCATTGTTCCACATCTTACCATAGACTATTACAAAAGTTGCCATATTTCAACTAAATTTTACATAAAAATTGGCCAAACAATTTGAAAGTTTGCTCAGTAGCTTTCACATCAGGTGTAACATTAGCATTATAGTTATAACTTTAGCTTTGTTAGCCAACGTTTACAACAACTCCGTACTTCAACAGTCTGTGAAGTTACATTGCCGTGTTTATTTTAAATATAATTCACAACCAATAAAGTCTACTTACAGGTTGTGATTGTGGATTTCCAGGCCCAAACAGAGTCGGAGTTGCATCGTCTTTTAGGACTAAACGTTGAACTGTTGCCGGTGTTCTGACGATCTATGCTGCCTTGCAGAAAAATGCTACCATAGCGCAAATCGATAGACTCGACTCTACTCGGCCCTGCTCCGTTTTCCATTGCAGATAGTACCCAGAGATAGTACATAGCTTGTCGTCATAGCGACGCCACACACAACTGCCGCAACATAATGTT
>NC_060158.1:22576251-22606746 GCF_021292245.1 Micropterus dolomieu | reverse complement strand
ACCATGTCACAAAGCTTGAATCATTTCAAATTGGTTTCTTGAACATGACAATGAGTTCACTGTACTAAAATGGCCCCCACAGTCACCAGATCTCAACCCAATAGAGCATCTTTGGGATGTGGTGGAACGGGAGCTTCGTGCCCTGGAAAGAATGCTTTCAGCACCTTGTTGAATCAATGCCACGTAGAATTAAGGCAGTTCTGAAGGCAAAAGGGGGTCAAACACAGTATTAGTATGGTGTTCCTAATAATCCTTTAGGTGAGTGTAATTCACAACCAATAAAGCCTACTTACAGGTTGTGATTGTGGATTTCCAGAGTCGGAGTTGCATCGTCTTTTAGGACTAAACGTTGAACTGTTGCCGGTGTTCTGACGATCTATGCTGCCTTGCAGAAAAATGCTACCATAGCGCAAATCGATAGACTCGACTCTACTCGGCCCTGCTCCGTTTTCCATTGCAGATAGTACCCAGAGATAGTACATAGCTTGTCGTCATAGCGACGCCACACACAACTGCCGCAACATAATGTTCAATGTGACCCACACACCAGCGATCCACACAGCTTTCTCTGTTTTAAGTTAAAACGTTTCAACCTTACTCAGAATGTAAAGACAGATAAGCGGTATGAAAACCTTCCAGCTGTGTTTTCCTCTGCTGTTGTTGCTGCAGCGGTCTGTGTGACGGCGGGAGCAGAGTGCTCTGTGAGCGGGCGGCTGGCCGGCCTCACACGCTCCTCCCGCGGGTTGGCACAGGCTTCCCCCGCAGCCACTTGCGGAGCTCCTCAACTCCGAAAATATTCAAGCACATTTTTGTTCCGCCATCACTTCTCGTAAAACTGTCAATATTCGACATCTACACAGCTGATTTCTCACCTCAAAACTTCTCAGAAGTGAATTTAGTGATGAAATTCCATAAAACTTTCTGTTGCTGGCCTCTGTCTGGCGCAGCAATGATGATGCAGTGAATAGTGAATATTCTCTCTGACCAATCAGCAGTCTGTCGTGTTTTCAAGTTACATTTTAGTATCCCTCAGCTCGCTTGGAACCTCGACGGAGGTGAGGTGATACAAAAAAAAAAGTACCTGGAAGCAGGTACAGGTGCATCATTTCTACAATGGAAACCCAAACAAAGGCGAGTCGAGCCAAAGGGGCTCTGCTCAGACTAGCTTGGTTTGAGGGCGTGCCTGACCCGCTAGCTGCTTGGCAAGCTTTATGACGTGTTTTCATTGTGACGTCACAAGTAAAGGAAGTGAATGGCTGGACTACAAACAAGCTGTTTCAAGCGGTTCAGAGCAGAGCTTTCTGTGGGAGATGGGAACTCCCTTTGGGCTGGACTTTGGGCTTTTTCACTTTGCAAACCTGTTACATGCACAAAAAAGAGAAATAACTCAAAGCAGAGGGGAAAAGCCAAAAAGCATAATACCACCTCTTTAAGAAGGGACTTAAAAGCATCACTGACTCAGCCGACCTGATTTCCTCGGGCAGGCTGTTCCAGAGCCTCGGGGCCCTGACTGCAAACGCTTCGTCCCCTTTAGTTTTCAGTCGAGGCTCTGGAACAGACAGCAGACCTCTGCCCGGGGTTCTCGGGGTACCTGCTGGTGCATATGGGACAAAAGGAAAGAGATATAACGGGGTGAGAGGCCATGAAGAGCTTTAAAAGTAGTCAATAAAATTTTAAGGCCTATTCTAAAACATACTGGGAGCCAGTGTAATGAAGCTAAAACAAGGGTGATGTGGTCATATTTCTTCTGTTCTGGTTAAAAGCCTGGCAGCTGAGTTCTTGACAGTCTGTAGTCAGTAGATTTTTGGGTTAAGCAAGTAAAAAGGCTGTTGCAGTAATCCAGGTGTTATGTAACGTTAGGTGGACTTGAATACTGAGAGGAACAGGCTGCATTCTGTTCTTCTTGCAGTCGAACACAGAGTAATATTATGCTCTTAAATTAATTCCATGCACGCTCAAGTGTTTCTTCAAATTTGTCATGTTGCCGGTCTTGGCAACAATGTCCTTTCTGCATATATTGCATCTTGCTATTAGCATAAAGCCTCTTTTTACACCTCCTTAGGTATCAAAATTTGTTACCAAATGACATTTTTAAAAAGCCTTTTCATTATTCATAAAAGCATCAACTTTTATTTAGCCAAAAAACACTTATATCTATATCTAGTATACCTTTTTATTCAATACCTTCCAAGTATTCACTACATCTATTATGAATCTGGACAGACATGGATGTAAATTTACACTTGACTAGTTGGCAGTGGCATACAATGCAAAGGTGGAAATTCTAGTTGTTTTTTTTAAGATGGGGCATCTTGTAGATAACCTGTTAAATAATGGTGCCTTGGTAAATTTTTCGTTTGTCTCAGAAAACAAATGGTTCCTGAGTTCCCGCTCGTGGCCGTGTGAGCCTGCTGATCTGGAGAGTAGGACTCGAGTTTTGATACGTCTGGCTGAGAAAACCTCTCACAGAGACACGCTGGATGTCCTCTGTAATCTCCCTGGACTCAAAGAGCCGAATGGTGAGAGAAATAAAAAATCTTTCCATTGCCTGTAATGTTAAGAATCACATCTAATATGCTATTACATAAATTTGTGTTGAGGTTCAGTGACACGTGTATCAGACAGTGCCAAGACCTAATTTGGTTGGGTTCCAGACCTGTCACCTGTATGTCTTTGTGAATGACCCATGTTAAACCTATGGACTTTCTAAACATTTCACAAGCCTTTGAATTACTCATATTTCAGGCAAATCAACTAGCTTTTTACAATAATCCATGGTTGTAATTGCTGAAGTGTTGTTTACCTGTAAGCACATTTGATTAGCAAAGGCAAGTAAGCAAAAGAACTGGACAAATGGATGTTCATTTTGAGGTAAAACCCAATGATATGTATGTAAAATCTTTATTTTAAAATGTATTTTAAAATGTGCTGACTTAAAAGTACACTGTTTCATTGGTAAGTGGAGTAGTTGTAGATATACAAAGCTAAACAATGACTCAATATATTTGCATGTAATTGTTTTGTTTTCCTCAGAGATGGTCGATGTCTCCAAGTACAGTCGTCTGTTTAACTCTCACCTGCAAGTGTGCGTGGACAGACAGACACTTCCTGTAGCTTCAGACACAGTGGACTTCATGCTCTGTAAAAACCTGGCAGTTGACCACGCTATGCTACAGATACTTATACACAAACTAGGCAAGCAGAACCTCTGGCTCAGGGCACGGGAAGTCTTCAGACGTAAGGATCACTTTCTGGTTTAGTGGCTGCTCCACACACACAGATCATAAATACAGTTTAGGAAAATCTGAAAGATTATTCAGAACTCAGTGGTTTCACCAATGTGTTTATTCATCAGACTCTGTAAGTGTGGGGTACTACCCGGGGGTGTCGGCTCCCCCTGGTTTCATGTCACTGATCGTCCCCTGTCGTCTTGGGGAGGTGGAGCTGGCTCTCACCTTTGAGATGTTCATCACTGTCAACGCAGCGGCCATCCTCCACCTGTCAGAAACCACCACTTCCTGTCTCAGCATCACTCTTAAAAGGTAACGTGTGTGTGAGAGAGAGAGAGAGAGAGAGAGAGAGAGAGAGAGAACCCTGGTTGCATTATGTGTTCTGTATGAACATGATGTTCCTGCTTCCTCCTCTTCCAGGACTCAAAGCTGCGAGAGCGAGTACCTCTCAGCTGGTAGCCGCCTCCTCTCTGCAGCTTGTATCCCTCAGCCCAAACTAATCATTCACTACAACACAGCAGTGAACGCCTCACAAGAGCAAGTGTTCACACTTGACATTTCCTCTGCTCGGTGCTGGCTCCGACACAATCATTTGTGGGCCAATGAGGTGTGGACACACTGAACCGAGCAGTTATTCCCCTGTGGCCCCCTTAAGTACGTTAACTTTCCTTTCCCTTCATACCGCTTATGTTACAAAGACATCAGTTCACTCTGGGATAAGGACAAATGAAATCAGGAAAATGAACACATGCTTTTCTGTGGGTTTTACGTTTGCTGTACTCATGGTCATATTTCAATTTAATCTTTGGCTAAGAAGCAGAAAATCACAACCAAAGACCGACGCCAGAACTTTACACATGCTAGGTTTTCACAAAGTTAATAACTTTGTACTTGTGTTCAAATTTGTTTTAAAATATGTTAAAGGATTTTTATGTTAATTCCTTGTTGTTTCCTGAGGAGTTCTTTTAGATCATTTGTCTTTAATTTATGTCACTCAGTGTTTGTGTGATTTACTATTTAACAAAGTAAGTCTGTTGGGGAACAGAGTCGAGCATAATTTGTAGGGTTGGTGTTCCAAGTATTATATTTTGTTTATAACAAATGTAAATAACATCTGAGTGTAAATAGGTATGTATTTATAATGGTATTTAGTCTTTGACAGTATTATGTTACCATATTATATTACTGATTGTCAAAACCTCAATTGTTGCTAGTTCAAGAGCTGTGATTTACATTTTCTTTATATGAAGTTTTTATATAAAAAAAGTTGTTCTGCTCCAAAAAGGCTTGACTCTTTGGTGTTTCTTTACAAAAGGAAACAGAAATCCTAAAACATATTTATATATTTCTGGAATAAAATCACATTGCCATTGTTTTTGTTTGTATCGATGGTATTACCAGCATCATTAGTCAATTTCAATGTTCTTGTTAATATTGCAGCTCTCTTCACTCACAGCAGCTGCCTGGTGTTGTGTTCAGTCACTGAGGGGATTGAAAACTTAATCTGCAACCCCCGCCCGCAGCAGAGAGCTCCATTTCCTAATAGCACATAAGGGAAGACCAATTGTCGAGGACTGGGGAGGGTAGTTCGGACACTGCTACTGAAATATCAATCATAATATATGTTGTGAACCTTTGTGGTACAATGCCCTGCTGGTTACATGTGTGACACTGATTAGCCTGATCATCTTTGAAAGGGCCAACAGTTAAAACTCTGATTAGACATTGCACATATGTGGTGAGCTCTGCGGTCAGTTGGTTGACTAATGATGGTGCTCTGATTAACGACAAAAACCTTTTGCTTTCATGTCCAGCTGACACATAATTAGCCTCTCTAGGCTTTATTACGAATGAAGGTAGCTGCAGTTACATGGAGCCATTTTTACTGCTCCATGGAACAATGGTCACATAGTCTTGCCATTCAATGCCAAAACAAACGGCGATTTTCACACAAAAACCCCCCAACTAAATGCATTGTCTCATTTCATATGATCAGATTGAAGTCAAACATATGCCTTGGATCAGATGCACATCTTCTGTCTTTGTGCATAAGGGTGTTACAGAGCAACAGAACCACCAGGGGGAGGTACTGGACCGTGGTGAGACTAGTGGTAATCACAATCGGCTTAATTGACCAAGTATGTGTACACCCACAAGGAATTTCCTTGCTCTCAATGTTGCACACAGTTCCAAGAAGAATTTTCAGGAAGATAGAAATACAGCTAAAAACAAGGACAACGAAGATAGATTAACATTTAACTAGAATGTACATGCATTATAGGAACAACATACAATGCACATATACAGTGTATGTAAAGCATGACTGGTTAGAGATGTACAGTTGATTAAAGAAAAGTTTAAGAAGTCCACAGAGAATTGTTCGGCTTTGTTATGACTAAAACCAATCGCCCAGCTGTTTGACTTCTGCAGCACCAGAGAGAAATGAGATTACGCAGTTGACCGCTTTTGCCAAAGATGATGATATGACCGACTGAAGTGAGGATAATGCAAGTAACGCACATACGAACATTGAATTATTTCATTCTGCCGTTTGTCATCTGCGGTACGAATTTAGTGCTGCAGCCAGTTGGAGCCCAGCTATAGTGTTGAGAAAAACACTGCAGGAGCCCTTAACAATCGCTGAGACAGTCCTGAAAGGCAAGCTCCGGGACAAGCGAGAGTAAAAAGAGGCCCAGTAGACCCTCATGTGGTCTGGATACATGAATGTCTGTTGAGATGTTCTTTCATGCTGCTACATTACAGTGTATTATAAACCAATTCTGAAATGTTTATATAGTCCTTATAAATGCTAAAAGCAAAGTGTAACCCCCTCACACACACACACACACACACACACACACACCCCCACCCCAACCATTCAGTCAGATGATATGAGGAGATAATCCTAACATAGAACTGTTTGTGTTATTTTTTCACTGCAGTCAGAGTCATGGGCTCATCAGTTGCCTGTAGTGGCTTTATGAAGGGCCTACGTACACCATACTGCTTTCTGGAGTATTTTTGCCGGAGGAGTGCTTTCTCACTTTGACATATTAACATAACCTCTGGCATTTTTTCAAAACAATTCATCCTTTAATCTGCCTTCACTTACTCTGACGACCTTGGGAGATTGCTGTAAATCAGCTCGCCATTCTTTTATTTTTTCTGAGTCGCTGTTGTTCTTTCCTTTAACCCCGCAGACAAATGCAGTCACATTTGTGACCTATGTCAAATTAAATTAGTCTAGTGTCTCATATGATATCGATGAGATAATGACCTAACCCCACAGTTTTAAGTCCTTGTTTTTTCTGCACCACATTCTGCTGTCCACAATCCCTCGCTGTATCCTCCGTGCAATAACATCTAAAACATAATTTTATCCACTATGGGTGCAGAGCAGAGCCCAAACAATCAGTCGAGTATTCAAGTAGCCAGTTGACAGAAAATCAATCAGCAGCTGTTTTGAGATAATCGACTAATTGTTGTCATTTTTCAAGCAAACATGCCACACATTCACTGGGTTCTGCTTCTCAAATGTGAGGATGTTGCTCTTCTTTGTCACGTTGTAATTGAATATCCTCGGTTTGGGTCTGTTGTTCAGGGAAAAGAAGCCATTTTAAATACATCATCACCATTGGTCTCGAGGAATTGTAATGTGCATGTTTCCACATTTTGTTCTGTTTCAAAGTTAGAATGATGATTTGATAAATAGAGAAAAAACTCTCCTATAGTGGAGATGGTTTATATGTGTATGTTTTACATGTTATTTCAAATGTTCTATATCTTAATTTCGTGTTGTGTGAAAGACAAAGTTCCAATACGGCAGAAAATAAAGTTGTATTGGAGAAGTTTACCGCAAGAGCACAAGGGAGAATTTTGCCTACGGCTGTAATGATGTACAGCTCGTTTAATAATGAATCAAACGTTTGTGAGAGAACTCTTTGTAAGTACGTATTCAATTAGTTCTTAGTACAAAATACTGCTTTTGTATACATAGAAGCTACAACAAACAAAGCCTCTTTCTCCAAAGTCAATGAACTATTGATTAATCCTTTCATTTTTTCACCATTTTCCTCTGCAGGATGTAAATAACATCATGCCTGACATGTGCTTATGGTGTAGCCAAATCAAATGCTATATGCCTCTAAGATGTGAGAGGATGATTAACTTGAAGAAAAATGCAACTTGTGGAGTGACAGCAGAACGTGTGGATGCAGTCTTTTCGCTCAAATGCTCATGTTACGTCACTTCTTCTGCTGAATAATAACTTAATGGGTTTTTGGGATGAGTTCTTCCAGTTTTACAGGCCTCTCTTGTGTTTCTGCTCCCACCTCTGTTTCAGAAAGAGGGGGGTGGAAAGCAGATCAATAGCCTGTACACAGAACACTGTTTACTCTAAATGTAGCTATCATTGAAATTTTATAGTTCCCCCTTTCTTCACTTGAAAAATGTTTTTAGTTGGACCAACAAAATAAGGGCTCATTTAAATATTATTGACATATGTGTGTGTTATAATATGAGAGGCTTCTCTCTTTACATGGTTAGGCAGTCAACTTCAGTGCAGATTTAAAAAAGCGGCAGCATATGTCCTAGAACAAAACTCTAATCACTACACACAGATTACACTGTAGGTTAACTTTATTGTCTATGGTGGAAATGTGTTTATTTACATCATTCACTTGACATCAATTGAAATAAATATTCTGAGGCCTTTCAGTAGCCATTAACCTCCACCAGTCTGCCAGCTGGAGGGCTTGGGTTCACTAAATACTTAATACTGTTTGAACGTCAATCATAATTAACTTTATCCGCTGTAGCTATTTCCTGGGGAACAGTAAATATAATAAAAATAAATGAGTGGGTTTTATCCCGTTTTATTTACTTTAACCTTTCCCATTGTAATGTTCAAACAATTGGATCAATTTTTAACTGTTGGCACACCTATTGTCACTCAGACGCCGTGAGCAGCCCGCACGCACGCGCACATAACCACACTCCCTTCACTATCGGGAGCGAGCGTTTGGCGCACACCCTCCTCTCCTCCCTAGGGCGGAAGTGGGTCCATTTTTTTCACCTCAGTCGGATAAGAGCGGCTCGAGGAGCTGCAGCACGAGCAACACGCGCCCACGAGAGCGCACACCTCATGTTTATGTTGATGTTAATTCACCTGAGAGCAAACACCGGCAACAATAACGAAGTATGGGACGATATTAAGGTCCTGGCGGTCTTTGGACCGAGTGTTTCCCGGTTGTAGGGGACCGTTTTCCTGCGCATTCCTCCACGCAGAGAGAGCCACGGAGGGAGACCAGAGGACAGACTCAAAGGGGAAGGAGAGCTGGAAGCGGCCTCTTCACAAGTGGGACCGGGGAATCCACCGGCAGAGACTTGAGATTGACGTCCTGTCTGATGTTCTGGGCTGTATCGGAGACTCTCTGTGTTTGTTTTTGATGCCTTAGTGACCCGAGGCACGGTATGAGATCGTTGCTTTGATGAATAATTTACGGTCTTGCTGTCCGAGGCTCGCGCTGCGACTACCCACCGACCGCTGGCTGCGCCCGACGTGGTGGACCAGAGAGAAACGCCACAACGACAACACGGGCCTCAATCGTTGTGAATAAAACAAAACTACATTACACATTGTTTGATAACGTTACTCGCCTGGGTGCTGTTCTGTAGCGCAGAGCCCCGTAGTCATGTTGCCGAGTCGGTGGGGGAGCAGAGACGGAGCCCCCAGTATTTTGACCCTACGGCTCTGCAGTTTCGGGTTTATTTTATGAGCCTCGGCGAAACACCATCGGACACGACTTCGACTTTTTCCTCCACAGAAGCGCCAGCATCGTCCATTGTTGGTTTTATTTGAAAACAATTATGCGGACGCCCCCCCCCCTCCCAAAAAAACGCCTTACACAGCTGAATTGATACGATCTTAACAGCCTATGGATATTTCTTTTTATTACCTCTGAAACAATCTTTGAAGAAATTGGCTACCTCATTGTTTTGCATCAGGTCAGAGTTATAAAGACATCTGTGAGTGGATGAGCACCGTTTTTTACTGTTGAACTGACTTTGAAACCTCCATGAATCTACCTCAAATGCAACTTTTTTCCTACAACACATAACGGGCCGATCTGTTCCCAAATGAATACCTCAGCCTTATTTCTGCGCATGTTTTAAAATTAGCCTGTGTTTCCGTAACGCTGCAGATGGCTTCGTTTCCAGACTCGGACCTGCAGACGTGCCCTCTCTGCAAGGAGCTTTGCGGCTCCTCTGCACCTATTTCCTCCAGCTCATCTACCTCCTCATCTTCCTCACATACCTCGTCTTCCTCCAGCCAGACCACCAGGAGGCTCCACGTCCTGCCCTGCCTCCATGCCTTTTGCAGGCAGTGTCTGGAGGGCCAGCGCAGTCCTGGGGACCCGCTGAAGCTGCGGTGCCCCACCTGCGACCAGAAGGTGTCCATCTCTGAGGCCGGGGTGGACTCCCTGCCTTCCTCCAACTTCCTCTTCAGCAACCTGCTGGACGTGGTGGTGAGCTCTGAGGAGCAGATCCAGAACAAGAATGGCCACCACCACCTCCGAGGAGGCTTAGGCGGAGGCTCCAGCTTCCATCTCCCTCATGGAGGCCTGCTGCACCCTCACCACCTGGGAGAACCTCAATGCAGCTCCTGTGACGAGGAGAACCCAGCTACCTCCCACTGCCTTGACTGCCAGGAGTATCTGTGTGACAACTGTGTGCGTGCACACCAGAGGGTGCGGCTGACCAAAGACCACTTTATAGAGCGCCTGGGAGAGAACCTCCACCTGGGCCGGGTCAATGCCAACGGCAACCCAGGGCAGCCTGGGGTGTCGGTGTCCCTCGCCCAGTCCCTCCAGAACAATTTTGCCCTACTGTCCCTGTTTCAGGATCGCATGAGCTTCTGCCAACACCATGACAATGAGGTGAGTAGAGCATAAGAATAAAACAGAAGAAGGGCTGTTCACATGAATAACACATTTTAGAAATGATAAAAATATATGCATGTACTTCATACTAGTGTATTTATTGAGCGCACACACACTCCCATAATGTGACAGGATTGTGTGTGTAGTTTAGAAACATACTGGGGTCCATATGGCCTTAGGCCTTAGGTTCAAAGGGAGCTGAATGGCTCTTCACCTAGTTCCCTGGAGACCAACAGGCATGTGTGCTGAGCTGGATTTATACGCACACAGACCCAGCGTGCACGCACACACTTATAAGCATAGACACATGCAGAGTCTGCTTAATCTGAACCACACCATCCAGTCTGGGCAAAGAGAGGCCCCTGTAACTGCACACATGTTTCTATGAATGTTAGAAGTCCTATCCATGGACATATTATGGAGATCTAGCATTTCTCTGATAATGGGAAAGACAAGTTGGAAATGGGGGCCCAAAGTTCCTTTTTTCCTACCATGTGATCTGGGCAACGTAAACTACAAAGGCCTGTAAAACAGGAAACCAGCTTTTCTTGGTTTAGTCATATGGTCAGGAAGAATAACAAATAGCATTGGTAGGGGGTCTTGGAATGTCATTTTTGTACCACTTCTGGTTTCTGTTGAGGAGCTCAGAAGTTCTTGGTTTTAACAGCAGCTGGTGATAACCAATTGTCCTCATTTTGGTTCCACCGTAGAAGCAAATCATTTTTGTAAACTCAATTTGGATGATGATCTTAGTGTATGGGCCACAGCTTGCAAGTTGGCAGGACTTTTTAGTGTGAGAGAGGAAAAAAAACTAGTATGTAAATTAAAGCTGCCCGGTGGAGTTCTCTTGTAAACAAACAAATTGTGTTTATATTCAGTGTTTCTCACCAAAATGCACGGTGTGCAGCTTTGAGGCATAATAAACACATGTCCTTCCTCATAAAACATTTGTGAATTATGACATTACACGCATATTTGCTAGCTTATAGTCTTCTTCCTTGCCTTTTCAGGCACAATGCTATGCTTCTTGGCATGTTACAGCCACCTATCAGTGAGTTATTAGTGAAATAATATGAAACCATTGGCAGGAATGTGTATTGTTACCCACGTGCTCTTCTGTGAATCCTTGTGCGTCCACGACAAACAAAACGGAGACCCACTCCTAAAAACATTGCTTGATAGCGCCACTAGTGGTCAAATACTCATTGTTAAAGATGCCCTCAGCTGGAGGTATGTGAGAGACGAGAGAGAGCCTGCTGCTCTGAATCTGTATGTGTGAATGAGGCATTATATAAGATATCTTAAACATTGATTCTGTGCACACAGAGGGTATGCAGTGAACCAGATGAAAATTGGTGGGTTTGAAAACAGGAGCAGGATGGCTTGTAGTGTTGGGGGCGAACACATTATTTTTTAAAAATTTTTTTAGCCAAAGTGAACCATGTAAAAACACGTAGTGTTGAAATGTTGCCTTGCACATTCACCAATGAAATTCTATGTTCCTTTTTTTTGCAGTCATACGATAAAGCTCATCCTTCTTTTACGTCAGTTAATTTGGTGTAAAATGTGCTGAATACGAATAAACAGATCAATAAATGAGTTATTCTGTCTGCAGTTTTCTAAACATTAATTTAGCGTTAAGTCACAAAAGCCCAGTTCAGATTTCCAATTAATTTTATTTTTCTGTGACCCCCACCCCCATACACACCCTTGTCCATTGCCAGTAAATAGGTGGGTTCAGCTTCCCAGTAAGGGCTTCATTTCCCATAAAAGACTCACTCACTCACTCACTGGGCTTCAGCCCTGGGGGAGGGAATGACACAGGAGAAGGCTTGTCTTTCTTTACCTATGTGCGCTGAGCAAGCAGACTCATTGTCCGTCACCCTGCTCCTCATCCATCATATGTTGAAACGGTTTCTCATAAACCCAGTCTGTTTTAAAAGACCAGTTTTGGCCTTTTTAGGATTTTTATATTTGGTAATGATGGGTCAAGTGGAAATCCTTCTAATCTCTGTTTGTTCGGTCAATTCCCAGTTTGCTTATCCAATGCAAATTTACCTAATGCGCACAATGCCATTTCTTAGTTTGTGTTGGAGTCTTTCGTAAGGGGCCCAGTATACTTTGTCAGTGTGGCTGTGTCCTGTTGTTGCATTGCAGCTTGTCATTTCAAATTTTGGCTATAAGTTTTGCTATCCTTTCATCTTATTTAATCAGAGTTGCAGTAGCGCAAAAACAGTTGGCTGGTTTGTTCAGTTACTCTTTCCTTGTTGTTTTCTTTCTTTGGATTATAGACTACTGACTAGTTGGTTTCTCTCACGCAAGCCCAGAACATACATGCATGTCTGCAGTCAGCTGGCTGTCAGCTGCAGCCTTTGCTGTGTATTCAAGTGCAACTCTTAACAGAAGACACAAGGCGCTACATCAGTTTTTGTCTGGGCTACATCTTTGAGGTCCGAGCGGTGTGTCAGGGCCCTCATACCAATATGAGAGGACAGCGTAGAGTGACTTATGGAGAGGTTTTTTTCACAGGAGCTGGGATCTGTCCCCTCTGTAGTGTTATGTAAGCTTGCCAAGGAATTTCTCCACTCCCAGGAGATTGGTGGCAACGATGGTTATTCCTCACTGCTCAAACACCTAAACAACAGATTTTGTTAGGGTGCTGTGGGAGTGTTCAGTCTCTGTCTAAAAGTGGTACTAGAGTTAAAACAAAATCAGTAAAGGGTCAACTAAATGACGAGTCATTTACCTCTTTTAACTCTCAAACTAGGGATGAGTCACAATTTCCAAAGAGTCTTAAATGATAAAAATTTTATGGAACCATCGTATTAAACTATTATTAAATTAATTATTAAAAATATTTTCCTTGTTTTTACTGCCGATCTTTGAAGAATGGTCGAATAGTTCCCAGCAACAATAGAGTAGTATTTTTGCTTGAAATGCTCATTCTTACCACAAACGCATAGGGAAATGGTCATTGGATTCGGAAAAGGGCACAACAAGAAGATATTTAGCATAGGTGTAATTAAAAACGTTAACAATGGCTGCATTTGATATGTTCCACCTTGCAGCCCCTGCTACTTTGCATGTTTGTTCAAAATATAGTGGAACCATAAATAAATGCTATCAGCTACACCTGAAGTTAAAATGTCTGCTAGGGTTGGGCCGATAGTCGATACCATCGTCCATCAGCAATGGCTGACAGATGGTGGATGGTTGAGCAGTCATCGTGATTGTAAAACCCCGCCCCCCGGCAAAAAAAATCTAAATTTTTCACATAATGCCGGGACGTGAAAGCAGATTTTAATCACCACAAATGTTTCGCACCGTCCTCGGATCCACCGGCTTGCCCCGCCTCTCTGTCTCCACCCCCCTCGCCCATCTACTCCACTTTCTCCATCGGCAGTATGTTTTATAAAGTCGCCTAAAAGACACAGAACTTGTTCTTTTCCATATTTTTCCATCCTTGATCTTTTATTACGGCAACAGGTGAACTGCTTGTGGGCTTGTTAATGACGCAGCCTATCAAACAACCGAAACCAATATCTGCACCCTGTGTGTTCACTGCTGCTTTACCCGGTCCGTGCTTGTAAAATTACCAAGTTTTTAGCAGAGTAAAGTCTGTGCGAGTGAACACATGCACATTTAACAACCACCATCCCCCCCGCATGCACGCCCTTATCCCATCATCCATCCCGATGTTTTGATGTAGACCAATGGCCCAACCCTAATGTCTGCTGTGAAAAAGTCCTTTTTAAAAGTGGAAATCAATCCTGACAGTGTAAAATGACATCTTAATGATAAGACCTGACACTTTTGACAGCTCTGTGCTGCAGCTTCACAAGTTAAGCCTAGTTCACACTACATGATTTTAACCCCGATTTGCTGGTCGGTGACCGTCGGGCTGTGATCAGTGGTGAATCAGTGATCGATCGGCGGTCGCCGCTCTTTATGTGTGAACAACTCAAGGACGCGTCAAAGCGGCTCCCCGACACATTTCTGACACATCGCCGACGTCTGCCATAAATACATTTACATACAGCAGCACTTGTTCAGAGTCTTCACACATTCACAAACATGTTACTGCCCATAAGTCCCATCTCATATCTACTATGGTGAACATGATTAAAGTACACTACATCACAGCCACCTACAAAAAGAAGCTGCTGCTATGTGACCACAGCACCTGCATGCGAATGGGAAATAATTAGTCTTAAAACCAGTTGAGCCCGATCGATATGAGATTTTTAAGTCCGATACAGATTTTGATATTTGAGGATTTTAAAATCTGAGATATATATCGGCCGATATTCTTTACCCCCCTTATTTTAAGAAACTCATAACATAAGCAAAGATTATCCCTAACCTTTATGTTGAGACCTCATCAAGATACCATGATATAATGCAGTTTAAAAATAAACTTATATTGTTAGAAATAGTACTTTGAACAAAGTACAACAAAATATATTAAAGTTTTGAGAAATAAGAGTCAAATATATAAAACTACAGAAAACATTTTTAAAATATCTAATTTATTATAAATTATAGACGACGACTACTGAACATTAAATAGTGTATGTATTGTGGGGGCCAGCGAAATGGAAACGATAAATACCAATATAGGACTACTACTAAAAATTATAAATTTTAGTAGTAGTATCTCTGTGTGTGTATAAATATATATTAGGGCTGGGCACATTATCGCGTTAACACATTAATTAACGCCGACAAATATTTTATCGCACGTTAACGCAGTTTTTATTTTGTTATTAGTTTGAAAGTCCGTTGCTCACTGGCTCTATATACACATACAGTCAAACCCTTGGTCACAGGAGGGGCGGGATGTTGATCAGCCTGCAAATCACCCACCCAAACAAGCAGCGGAGGGAGGCTTCGGCAGACTACGCTGTCATCTTTTTTTTCCATATTTTTCCACCCGCGATCCGTCATCACGGCAGCAGGTGAGCTGCTTGCTTGTTAATGACGCAGCCTATCAAACAACTGAAACCAACATCTGCACCCTGTGTTCAATGTTGCTTTACGTTACCTGGTCTGTGCTTGTAAAATATCCACTGCGACTTGTAACATCATTTCAAGTCAAGTTTTAACCGAGTGAAGTCTGTGCGAGTGAACACACGCACCGACCCCTCTACACCACCACTCCCATGCCATAGTCCATCCTGATGTTTCAATGTAGTTTTGTAGACATCGTCTCAACCCTACTGAACAGACTGTTTCTGCTGCTCCCTGATAAAAGATACCTGATGCTGATACCTGTTCAGGGGAAAAAAAAAACAACAAGAAAATTGGACTCTGATGGTAACTTGTGATGGTAACAAGCTAGATAAAAGGTAATGCCCTGGCAGTGGCAAATAGCTTTGATTTAATATTTGATTACATTAATGTTTATGTTGAGATTTACAAGAAATATTTTATTGCTACTGTGTAAAGAGAATATTGCTGGTAAAAAGCACCTTATTTGTTTAAAGTGTTATTGTAATTTTGTGTATATAGCAGTACATTTAAATTAAAATTGTGCACTACAGTACTTTAGAATTCATTATTCAATTTTACATGTAACAATGTGATTAATCGTGATGAGAAATTTTACGGTGTGGAGAGAGAGAGAGAGGTTTTATCCAATGCTACAGAAACAATTTTTTAACACACTTCATACAGTGACGAAGAGAAAATGCTGCCCTTGAATTAATCTAATACTACATGACTGTCTACAACGAGGACCTGCAACTGCATGTTAGATACTTGCTCAGCTCACATTTAATCATTTGACACGCCAACTGTACCTAGAGACACGACAGTGTGATCGCTCTTTATTGTTAGCGCTCCTCCAGTGATAAACACCAAACACGGCATTAGCTTTGCGGCTAATTTAGCAACAGGCAGCATTATCTGCTGTTGGCGATGTTAGAAAATATTTAGAAGTAATAAATTGGAGAGAAGTGAGAGGACCGGTCTCTAGAACTGCCAAACTGTTTCAGAAATAAATCTACAATCACGTCTGTCAGCAGTGTAGCCTTTAACACTAGGTTACTGTAACATTAAACCCTCCGCTGCTGAGCCTGGAGAGGGCAGTGAAAAACGACACGGTTATCAAGTCTGGTCTCCGAAGAGGAAAAGTGATGAGGGCTATTGGCAAATGACCAACTCACCGGGAACACTGAGTGTGAGAGCTGCAGGAGCTATGGTGCGTTCCATTTGACATGGGAAGTCGGAATTTCCAAGTTCCCAGTTGGAACTGAAGTCGGATTTCCGACTCGGAAAGTCGGGACAACTGCACTACCCCGACTTCGTGATCCAAGATGGCTGTCGGGGTATCAACAGTTAGTGAAAGCTGTAGTTTATACTGTTTGTTAGCACTTCTGTGTACTTCTGACTCATATAAATGTTCGTACACAAAGTATTGTCCAACAGCAGAATGTGTGTTTTTTTTTTTTTTTTTTTTTTTTTTTCAAATCAACCGGCGTATCAATAGCTAACCTGGCTAGTCTTAAACAAACAGCTGGCCGAGCGATGTTTTCTGACTTGTTAACTGAAACGCCAACTCGGGTGTGACGTCATTCCCAGCTCCAACTTCCGAGGTAAATGGAACGCAGCACTACTCACTGTAGCTCAGAGCTCTGGTAGACTGTGCTCAGCTGATGTTTTGTTCTGTGGTGCTGCAGTGTTTTGAACAGAGGAGCTGCAGTGCGCCCTCTGGTGGGCAAACTATGCAACACTCATGACATGAGGGAAGGATCAGACTCTCTTTCTTCATTGTCATAACGGCTGTTATAAACGCCAAAGTAGATATATCTGCAAGTAGCTTGTATCGGCCGATGATATCTGCAAAACGATTAATCGGTCGGGCTCTAGTTGGGACATAACACCGGCGAGAGCAGAGTTGGCTTTCATGTAGCAACAAATCTAGCTTTGCTAGCGTTGCACTATGAAGTTCCACAAAAAGCCATGTGAAAAACCAGTTTCCCACATCCAACCTGCTAATCTGGTAATTTTATTGGCTTCAAATGAGGCATAACGATCACACATTCTCTCTCAACTGTCCCTCAGTTGCCAGGTTCAAAGTCAGAGGCGTTTTATTTGCCATTCAAATGCTAACCTGCACATTATCACAGTCACAGTAAAGCACATTAGTTTTAATATGCTAAAACGGTAAAACAGTGATGACGGTATTGCAAAATCCACGTCATGGCAGAACATGACTCCACAACATAAACACATTTTGTCTAGTTCTGGCTAAAAGTGACGCCTCTATAAAAGTCTATACATAGTAGTTGATCCAGTTTTTGAGAATTGATATCATCTTCAAACTCAGGAATTCTGGTCAGACCCTGATATTGGAAAAACAGGGAGGGTGATACTTTGACAGGGTGGGACATTCAAAATCTCTCACTTCATGTTTAACTTCATTACCTGTAATGCGTTTCTTTTTCTTATTGAGACTGTGGAGTGAAAATCATGTTTGTTTGCTTTGGCTTGAGTTTTCTCCCAGTTCTCTGCAGACAGATACATCAGTCATTTTGAGTTAACCCATTATTAATGCACACAGTTCAATTTACGGTCATTTTGAAGGAGATGGTATCAGGGATTGTAGAACCTCGTGGATTCCCAAATGGTGGAAACTGAAAGATTGACCGTGAAATGAAGGGTTTCAGTTGCAAGATAAGGCTCGTTAGGCAGCAAAGGGAGTCGGCTACCCGCTGATAAGAAGGTATAGGGTATGCGTTGAATGTGTTGGCCTACTTCAGCTGGGTAAATGTGAGTTGTTACTCATCAAGCACTGGCAGTGTGAGAGGGTCCCGTGTTGTGTGCGTGAAGTGGAAATGGAAAATTGGATTACATCAAAGGAGTGCCCTCTGCTTGCTGTGATGTCACCGTCCAACACACAAATCCATGCGGCTCCATCTGAGAGACAGCCAATGAAATGATGATCCTACAAAATGTCACTCTGTGGTTTAGATTAAACCATCACTATGACGACGCGTCTGGCTGTGCACGTGCATGCCGTCTCAACACCACACACACACACAAATTGTCTTTATATAGAACGGGTGGTGGGGTTACTGAAGCACACTGAGAGCAGACAGAAAGTGGTTGCTGGGCAATGGGCGCCTACAATGCACGGTTTTAAAGGATGAGGTGAAGTTGAACTAATCAGTTTGACGGCCTACCATTGCTCTTGTATCTCCTCTGGTGCCGTTTGTGTCTAGCAGTAAAGTTAGGAAGACAGCAGGATGTTCTAGGGATTTTATTGTTCGTCACGCATTTCCACTATTGTACTTCTTTGTAAAATGTTACTGCTCTATTATGTTGCTCCGTGGAGGAAGACCATCACTTAAAACATATGCTGGGTTGGCTTTGTGATCACCAGTTCAACCTCCCCACCCCCCCCACCCCCACCCCTCTTAGCTCGCTAGCAGAGAATGTTTGTAAGGAAACCTAACCCAACACCGACGCTGATACAAGGCCAGAGGAATTCCTGTAACTTGAGTTTATACCTCCTGGACTCTCTCTCTCTCTCACACGCACACGCGCGCACACACACACACACACACAGGGTATTTCCTCTGCCAACTCCTGCCTTTCTCATCAGCGCTCTTTCTGCTCTGTGTCAGGGACAATGGACATTATGGATGCAGAAAATCTCTTCAACATGATTTAGAAACTGTTTCTGCTGAGGGGCAAGTGATTACATTTCATCACTCCTGGAAGTATCTTTGTGAGTTTGAGGCTGCAGAATTTTCCTTTCCAAGAGCATCTCCCATCTGTAGGTAGTTATCCTCTGAAGAGGGTGTGTGTGTGTGTGTGTGTGTGTGTGTTTCCACACTGCAGCAGAGTTGGATTATATGAAGTTGGACTTCCAGCATTTTAATGTACAACATGTGCCCAGTAATTACAGAGCATTCCCTGTTTCCTGTGTGTTGTGAATGTGTTTCATGTAGGCTAAGGGGGAGTGTGCATGTGTGTGTGTCCTAGCTTTGATGTCCATTTGAGGACTTTGGCCCATATAAATTTAATGGATAGAAAGGAAGGCATTTATCACATTCTCTTTGACAACGGGATTTAAAACCCATTCAAAAGCTGGAACTTGCTACTTCCTACTCAGTGGCTGGGCACAAATGGGGTTTTAATTGGCAATTATTTGACCTCACTCAACGGGATTGTGCTGTTAACACATTTGACGTTAAAGCTCTCAACCCAATTTGGGGGACACTGCACAGCTTCCATCCACAATTTGTCCCTCCTTTGTCCACCTTTTTTTTTATTTTTTATTTTTTTAATATTGGGCCCAGACTATGCTAGTTTGTTTACAGAAATTTGCGATACACAGTTGGTCTAACCCTTTTCAAATGTGCACTCTCCTAGTAGACTACTTTGGAACGTCATATTTCTGCCGTTCAACTCGCGATCGCTGCCCGGGATGCCGGGATCACCAGCGCTGTAAAGTCCTTCCTCGTAGCTTAAGAAACTACTGTGCTGTGTTTGTCTGATAAGCCTTCAAATCTTCAATCTATTGTGCAAACTGACCTCACTGAATCATATTTCATCATCTCAGTGGTACCTGAAACAACACACCCACACCTGAATGCCTGGATAACTTATGAATTAAATTTAGTCAACAATACACTATTGCTGCATAAAATTCAAAGTCGAACCGGCACACTGGATAGTCAGTGGTCGTTCCCTCTGGCTGGATGAAGTCCGATGTTATAAAATGCCTAATCCATGTGTTACTGCAGCTAGAGGCTCTCCGCAGCGCCATGCAACTTTCTAAATTCTTCCATCTCACAAAGAAAATACAGGTCAGGTGGAAACAGTGCAGAAAAGCTGAACGAAGATGACCCGAACCTTTTAATCCGTGTATGATTCGTTAATATACAGTTCACCGATGTTCATGTTTGCTGTGTACCATTGTATGTTCTGACCACTATCACTAAATTAATTTGATACTGAAGAAGTCTTAAAAACCGGAGGATTCTTAGGCAACTTCTGAGGCCTCCCTGTTCATGTCCCAGCTGCTAGTGAGTTACAAACTGAATGGTGAGGCTCCTGTTTTTCTAACTAAAAACCCACCTATGTTGATGTTCAAGCTCATCTTAATTACATTTAATTAAGCACCGCCCTCGCCCAAGTGTATCTACTGCAGGTTTACCAAGTGTATCGCACAAAGCTAAACTAATCAGACACATTAAATATCAAAATCAGTATATTTCCCGGGGTTTTTTGTTCTCTGTTTATCTGTTTTTCCGCTTTGGTATTAAAACTTAAAAACCAAAAAACGACATGAGTTGTTTTTTTTGTTTTTTTCTGATTTTCGTTTTGAAAAGAAATGATCAAAGAACGAACCATACCCATATTCTAATGATGTATTAATTCGGCGTTCGGTCAATATTGCTTCATTGTTTTGGCATTTTTGGACTTTTCTGTGTTTCCTGTAAAGGCCATGTTCTTTAGGCTGCCACGTTGGTATGTCAGATATGTACGTGTGTAGGTGTGCGACAGACGTTGGATATAGGAGCGCTCAGGGACAGAGCAGTGTACAAATCTGTCAATGTCGTGCAAATGTAGCATCGTTATTTTACCGTTTCTGGACCGGTGGAAAATGTTGGCACGCAGTTGCCAGGTCATTAAGCATGTGGGCCTTTATGCTCACTAATGTCACAGTAAGAGTAGCTGGTTTGTGACTATGCACATTTGTTACATCTCAGCTGCTCTACATTTCATTCACACAGCTTCTCAATTTCATCCCCTTCTTTTCCCGAAGCTGTGACTCCCTCTCATGTTTCTCTGTCCTTCTCTTCACCTTCTTGTTGTTGTTGAACTCCTTCTTCTTTTCCTTCCCCCATCTCTCCCACCCTCTCACTTCCACTTTCTAGTGCTCAAGTATTAAGTGCACAACGGTCAGCGACACGCTCGCTGGATAAGGAGGCCAGCTGACTGTGGTTTGTTTTCCTACTCCGCTGTGGGGCCGTCCAATCAGATCGCTGGCTTACAGCCACTGCCCCCAATGTCGTATCTCGCTGAGTTTCAAAACATCAGCAGAGTTGTCCGTGTGTGTGTCTGTTATGTATGTGGCAACAAGCCAACAGAGGCTGCCACGAGAGGGCGGGGCAGCAGCAGGAGGAAGGAAAATAGCAATGGGAGAAAAGAATGAGGGAGGGAACAGAGAGGGAAGGGATCAACTGTATGTGAACAAGATATGAAGGGTGTTTCAGAAAGTAGGGGTCTGTGACTTCATAAAAGGAGCTTTGTCTGGCAGGTGGTATTCCCAGGATTGCTGAGAGCCGTTCATAAATGAAGTTACTTCGTGAATCCTCCTCCCCTTCCTTAGTTCTCAACCCTCACTATAACTGATACAAAATGGTTTAGCGAGTTTGGACAGTTCTCAATCCGCCTGATGTGCTGGTGCAGGAAACACTCCAGAATGTAATATTTTCTTCATAGAGGAAGAAATTGTTTTGTGTGCGAGTGCTAAAGCCAAGCTTCCCGACACCTGTCTGATGTGTTGGAATGGGGCGTGACGCGAGTTATGCGTTACTCTGAAAAGCAGGGCAGTCTTACCTGACACGACTTTTGTAAAATGTCAACGTATTTGTGATGCAGCTCTCAGACAGGTTTAATATTTGATAAACCGTTTCTCAGAGGGAAACAACAGCATGTTCTGATTTTTTTAAAACTGCTGCTGTCATTATTGTTTATTAAAAATGAATTATATATTAAAAAGAGAAACCCACATTTTAAACGTATGACTGTGTGAAATATGTTTTCACAGAACACTTCATTTTGTCTGTATAGTTATCTAAAATCTTAGCCTTTGAAAATGGTTACGGTTGCACAGAAAGAAAACAGACAAACTGACTGCACAGTCACTTAATCTATCCTGGGCTGGCATGATTCCAGGTGCGGTTCTGAATGAGTAGCACTCACCCCTCCCTCATTAACGTTTTGGTGCCCTGAAGCAAGGCACATAAGCCCCAGTTGCTTGAGTGGACTGCTCAGTGGCCAGCAAGTTGATAGGACAGCTTCCAGGTGAAATTGTAAGTAAGGATATGTCCATTTTTTCAAGAGTAGCCGCCTTTCTTAAATGTGTTTTGGATGAAACTGCTAAACACACGCACACATCTGACATCAGCCAGGAATGTTGTCTATACATTTCTGACCTTTCTTGTTTTTGTTTGTTGACAGTTAGTTAAAAAAAAAGTGTGCATAGGCCTTAGGCACTGACACGGATTATGAACATCCACACAGTTAATACCCATAGTTTAAGAACACTACTTCCCGGCTGTTCTGAACAGAAATTGATATAGTTTCTTCGGGTTAAAATCATTTTCGTAACAGTTTCTTGACAGATCAAATCCTGCTAACCTGATCCCCGGCACACTGCTGCTGGAGTTTGATCTCATCTGTAAAAATAAGCTCACATCTTTCTTACTTAAGAACAGGTCACCAACAGTATTATCTGTCTAATGTGGCATATTTAGTATCAAATATATAATTAATGTGAAATTAATAGGGCTGTCCCCCACTAAGGATTTACATAGTCGAATCAGAATCGTCAAGTCCTGCCTATAGTCGAATCATGTGTTTTTGTGCACGTCCATTGCGAGCTGAAGCTAAACTGAGGCTTATTGTTGATGTTGATACATCTTTTCTCTCTCGCCTGTCATTCACCAGTCTCATGCAGAGTTTTGCGTGCATTCCGTGCTGCCGCAATTGCATGCATGCCGCGGTTCCTTGCGGGTCTATTTCAAGTTGCCAGGTGTTTAAAAACGATATAAAATCCTTTTGTGTGGTTCATCAACGGTGACAAATTATCTCGGCACAACACCGGTGAAGCTGATGCTCAGTCTCTTCATCAAGTGTTCCTCCACTGCCACTAGGCTACACCACTGACTGTACAAACACTACACCTACACATGCGCACTGACGACCCACGGTTAGGGTTACAATTTTGGATTTATTCATGCACTTTAAAAACATTTCATTGAAAGTTTTTTTTCTTTTTGCATGTTTATTTACAGCATTAAATGTTGAAATGTGTATTGTAATAGGCTGTATATTAACTTATTGGGAGAAAACTAGTAGTTCTATGTAGAATCAGATGTTGAGCACCCCCATATCGCCAAAATGTCATGATGCTTGTTTCGCTGCGAAGCTTCGACTCTGAGATAGACAGTCAAATCGGGCTCCGCCCATGGAAGTATCGAATCTTCGACTATTCGCGGTCAGCCCTAGAAATTAAAGTGTTCCACTGTGGTTGTTTGATTACAAAGATAAACACATACATTATCTGTGCAAGCTCATTAGCGTGGCTTCAGTCAGATTGATCAGGAGCTGGTATTCCGATAACCAGTAAATGTCTGATTTAAAGTGAGAATAGGGTGCTTAACAGATGAATGGCAGGAAATGCATTCTGGATTTGACAAAGATTGCACAAAACAACTTTTAACAACTTTCCTTGAGAAAATCCTTTCATTTGTCAGTTGAGTTTGAAGTCATGCAAACCATGAATTTGAAAAGGCATTGCTAAACATATTCTTCCACTTCATTTGAAATACATTTTTCTTGCACGCGAAAGACGAGGTGTAGAGTGAGATGGAAACTGTTGAGAAATGTCATTTGACAATTGCAGATGTCTGAGCATCTTACTGTCAGAGAACAGTGGTTAAGAACGTGCTTTCGCAGTTCCCAGAGCAGCCCTGGTTTTTCTGGCACCACAGTGTGACATTACATGGCCCTGGTCCCTTCCCCCCACTCGGCTGTGCATACAGGCAGTGAGTGCTGCATTGAGTGATTTTTACTGGCTAGTTGAGCTCGTGCCCTCTCCCCCAGTTCCCAGAGGGAGGGGGGAGAGGGGGCAGATCCTACTGCTGCCTGCCCTCTGTGTGAGCACAAGGCCAGGCTCATAGTCATCATGCATTTTATATTAACGTTGTTTGAAGATTTCAGTATTTTGACCTTGCCAAGCTAGAGTGTAGATAATTCAGTATTATTTGAATCTGTCGCTAAAACTAATAATTATTTTCATTATTGATTAAAAATGTCAATTATTTTTAGGATATATATTGTTTAGACAGAAAATTGTGTAAATGCCCACCATAATTGTTTCCAGTGCCCAAGGTGACTTCTTCAAACACTCCAAAACCCAAAATATTATTTTTCTTCAATGATTTACAGTGACATAAAACTAACAAATAGTCCTTAAATTCTTTTGGAGGCATCTCTTTGGTTTATGAGAAGACACACAAACACCCCCAACATATGTGGGTGTGTCTAAGTGTAAACTCATAATGGAAGAGTGTAATGGGCAGAGAGGAAACATCCGGTGCACTAATGAAATACAATAACTCACTTCCCCTAACGTAGCCAAGCCCCGCTGCTCAGAGCTTTATGGCTGGTGATGGCTTGCTGGTTCCAGTCCCTCTCCGACAGCAAAGTCTGTATTTCACTTTGTGTTTCTGTGTATGTGTTCTGCATTTTGCACCAATGTTAACATTTTTGTCTTTGTGTTTTTTTTTATTAGCGCATGCTCTAAGGCTGAAATATTAATCAAAATTTTCACGAAATCAATATGGCGCAAATCAAACAATTAGAATCTCATAATTGCAATATCATTAAAAATATCGGGGCTGCAGCTAACGATGATTTTAGTACTCGAAGCTTCTGTAGATTATTTCACGGTTAAGAAGTACTTTTGCTTGGTGGCAGTTTATATGGATTAAACGAATGCAAAGAATTTGCCTCGATGCATTTTAGTAATTGAATTAATTGATGAATTGTTTCAGCCCTAATCGCAATCATATCTTTTTCAAAATCTTTTAGCCCTAGCATGCTACATGCAAATATGTGATAAGTTTTGTAGGTGAGTCGCCTCAGCCTGAAGGCCTCCCCTCAAGGGTGTTGTCTGTGGAATTTACAACCTAGTTAGCAGGACACCACGCCTATTTCGTATCTTTTTTTTTTACATTTCTGTATCACATGCACACTGGAAGTTTCTGGTGTGTTCTTGCATGTGTGAGGGTATCCGGTGTGTCGAGTGCATGGCATGGCTGTGAAATGCCTGGTCTCTTCGAGTACCACATGTGTAATGGAGCCACTGTATTCCTGAATTGCAAAGAATTTGTTTTGTGTGTGTGTGCTGCATTTTTGTCTGATAGGTTAAATTTTTTATTTATTTTTTATGTGGCAAATGTCTTAAAGCTTGTGAAAGATGGGTTTGAGAGAAAGACAGATAAAGACAGAGGCAAGTAGAGGAGGAACAGGATCCCTCCATGAAGACCTCTGGGAAGAGCCAGTATCCTGTGCAAGTCAATAATATTGACTGTGGTTCCAAGAGGCCGGTATGTTATATAATCTACAACTTGTGTGTATGAGTGAGTGTGTTTCACCTCGAGGACTGTTGTGCTGCTGACAACACATAAGCAGCAGATAGCATTAGATATCTGAAGCCTCTTGGAGCCATTTGTCATAAGATCTAGTTCTGTGAAATAGGACTCCAGACTTCTGTTTTCCATTTTGCCATGTTTCCACATGCACAAATGGAAACTGTAAACATGAGATAATACAGACACAATATACTATTGATTTCTGAATAGGCCATATAATATCTCATGAGCAACATGGATGTTTTAAATGAATATGATTTTTTAAAAACACCATGTATCCAATCCTACTGAAATCACACATCGACACACCTACACACAGCAAAAACCTTTTACTAAAACATTTAACAGCATATGTGTACTCGTAAAGCATTCAGTCGCTGTAAAGAAAATTTGGGTTGCACGTTTGTAATGTATAATAGTTGGGAAAGTTGGAAATGCAAGGGACTGTTCGTTATTTATTGATAATACTTTACCTTGAGCCTCCCTGAGTGACTGGAGGAAAATGCATGACTGTCCCTCCACCATAAATAACCATGTTTTTATTATCTTCACACAAACAGTAGCTATAATTGGAGAAAATAAAAACAAAGGTTGACCTTTTCCAACCACTACATTTAATAGCTTACAGTGACTCTTAAAACTATGGCCCTCTGACCCTCCTTTCCTCGTCAAGGAAAAAACTACCAGCACAACTTTACTTTGTCGTCTCCTGTAGTACTACAAAAGTTACTCTGACAATTTCAGCTCTGAAACAAAAATACTTAGGACCCATCCACACAACTGTATTTTCATTTTAAAACAGAGACCTTTTGCTACGTTTGCACTTCCCATCCAGACTAAAACAGAGAAAATGAAGATCTAAAACGGAGAAGTTTGAAAACGCTGCCGACCCCGTTTTATGTCGTGAAACTTTCGTTTTAGTGAAGACGGGCAAAAACAGAGGACTTTAAAAACAATTATGCAGACGGTCACGTTTGGCCTTCTGATTGGGTCTCATAAGCCATGCAAAGCAGAAACAGGATGCTGCTGACAGAGTTTTTGATTTGGCATTTTTATTAAAAAAAAATTGTACTGTGCAAATAACACTTATCTGCCTACACTTCTACTGTGCATGTCGCCGTATTTACTTTGCGACGATTCTGTCTGTTTTCCGTTCTGTCTGTTTCTGAATGTAACTACCGTGTTACATCCATTGTTGGTAAAAATTTTCAGTAAGGGGCCAATTTTTACAAATGCCCCTCACAAATACTCCTGTGCCTTTGTTTTTGCAATGATATAAGCGATCATTGTCTTATAGCATCAGTAAGGAACACAAAAATTCCTAAAACAAGGCTGCGCTTAATCTTTAAGAGGGCAATGAAGCAGTTCTCAGTGCAAGGCTTTTTACATGATCTGTATGATTTTGATTGGGGAGAATTAGCCTTATTGATGATGTTGAAAATGCTTGGACATTTTTTTTATGATGGTTTCATAGGCCTGGTGAACAAGCATGGCCCACTCAAAAGACAGAGTGAAAGGGCGAAATAATGTTTGGTTTAGCAATGAATTGTCAGACCTTCTTCTTGAGCGAAATCAAGCCTGGGCTCAAGCTAGAAGGTCAAAGCTAAAGTCTGACTTTGGCATTTACATAATTTATGCACTGTAAAAATCCGTAAGGCCTAATCTGCCTATTTCTTTTCTGAAACATCCAAAAATTTAAATAACCCCCTCAAGTTCTGGAAAACAATCAAATTATTAACTGAAGCAAAAACAGAGACAGAAGTACCATCTTGTTTGTATTGTTGTTGATGCCAAAACATCATTGACAAAAATGAAATAATAATAATAATTTCTTTATGAAACACTACATAATCCAGTTTCCAGCTCTCCCACTGTATGTCCTATTGATCAGTCACTGTCAGCTCAACCATTTCATTTCAAGACAGTAACCGTGCCAGAAGTAAATCATCAGGTCCAGACAAATTGGAACCATATTTTCTAAAAATAGCTGCAGATTTGATAGCCAATCCAGTTACATATTTAATTAACCTTTCTTTAGCCACGAATCAAGTACCAGCCATCTGGAAATCTGCCAATGTTCTCCCCACACCCCACCACAAAGGTGGTGATCCTGCAAACATAAATAACTATAGGCCTATTTCTAAATTGTCAGTATTAGCTAAATTAATGGAATCACTCATCAGCATGCAAATAAGACTATCTAATTAATAACAATATTCTGAATGAATTTCAATCTGGTTTCAGGAAACAACATAGTACAATAACAGCCGTTTCAAAAGTTGTTAATGACCTGGTCAAAATCTTGGACAGTAAACAGCACTGTGCAGCACTATTTATTGATTTTTATTTTTTTATTTTTTTTTTGTCAAAAGCTTTTGACACAGTGGACCATAAAATACTCCTTCAAAGACTCACCTCCACTGGACTATTAGAACAAGCAGTGGGATGGTTCAACAGTTACCTATCAGGGAGAACACAATGTGTGCATGTAGACGGCCTCACTTCTGCCTCCCTAAATATTTCAAAAGGGGTGCCTCAAGGCTCAATCCTTGGGCCTCTTCTATTTATCATTTATACAAACAACCTCCTGCAATAATATAAAAAATACAAACTATCATTACTATGCTGATGACACTGTTCTCTATTGTTCTGGGTCTGCATTAGGTCAAGCAATCACAAATTTACAGTCCGCTTTTAAGATCTTGCCACATAATTTGGCTACTTTAAAATTGGTTCTAAACTCTAAAAGAAACTAAAGTCTTGACTTTCACTCTGGGAAAATCAACTAAAAACATTTGTACACTTTCTGGTACAGATATTGAAAAAGTGTCACATTACAAATAGTTTGGCATTACCATTGACCAATTGCTGTCTTTTATATTGCATGTCCAAGATTTGGTTAAAAAATTTAAATTGAACTTGTAAATGCAACATTCTTGTCTGTCTCGGACTATGGTGATATTTTATACATGTATTCAACCTCCCAGTGTCTTCACGCTTTGGACACTGTGTTTCATGGAGCCTTGAGATACATCACAAACTTAAAATCTCACTCATCACTGTTTGCTGTATTCTCGGGTCGGGTGGTTCTCCCTCTCCATTCGGTGTTGGATGCACTGGCATCTTTTTATTTATAAGGCAGTGTTAGGACTTCTTCCTCCTCATCTGAACCCTTACATCATCCCGAGGCCTGCAGGGACATATGACCTGCGCTCACAGGATCTGTTTTTATTGACTGTCCCTAAATCCCGCACTGACTTTGGCAAAAAGGCTTTTAATTTTGCAGCAGCATGGAATCAGCTTCAGAATGAACTACAGTTATTCTTTTAAAGGCTTTTTAAAGGACCTTGCAGAAAGGCAGTCTGTCTGTCACTGTTTTTAAATTGATTTAGGACCTAGTTTTTTACGATGACGTTGTTTGAATATGAAGAGTGAAAGTGTGTCTGTGTATTTACCTGTAAGTGTCTCTGTATCTATTTGTAACTGCGCTGCTGCCACTTGCCAGGACACTCTTGTAAAAGAGATTTTTAATCTCAAGGAGTTTTTTTATCCTGGTTAAATAAAAGTTTGAGTGAATGAAAATTTTGTAGAGCTACCAGCCGATGGTGTTTTAATTGGGATAAGATACCTTTTAAATTATTACTAGAAAATTAAGTAGCCTGCGACAGGTTTTTGTGGATACAATTTTGAATACTTTAGATACTTTATATGCCTATGCACTTCACAAACAGCAAGTAAGCAGGTCAGAGTTTTCATGTCAGATTCGGCTTTCTCATCACCATAAAAATATATAGCTCATTAAACCACTTGTCATGTAATCGTCAGCATTGGAACCACTTTATTTGGCGATCTGAGTGCTGCTTATCTGCTGCTATGGCCCAATCGCTCACCAGAATACGTGCTGTCCGTGCGCCATCAATCTTCCCGTCCCTCACCCCCAGCTGCCTCGGCCTTGTGTCCATCATCGTCTATCTCCATCTTCCTCCTCCACTCCAGTCCAGCTGCATTCCTTGCTTTTGTGTGTCCCGTCCCCTTGGAATTTAGGAGATGTCAACGGGGGTGGGTTAGGACAGGAGGGGGGAGAAGAGGAGGGCACTGAGTGACAGAGTGGTGCTGAGAAAAGGACAAGAAGAAAAGGATCCAAGAGGAGCTTATGGAGAAGGCAGAAAGAAGGAGGAAGTCAGATAAAGGGGGAGGGGTGTGTGTGTGTGTGTGTGTGTGTGTCATTAGATTATGCCGCTCCCTGAGGGAACAGCCATTATTGATGGATTGATTGCAGGCCCCTCCCCATCCACTCAGGTCTCCTGCTATTGGAGGACATTGATCTGGTGTCTCTTTTGGATATGATGGCACATATTTAATTAGCCTTTAATTATAAACAAGCAACATTCAGACAAGGAGTTTAAAGCAAAGCTTTAGGTTTTAGGAAAAAAGGTTAAATGACACTTCTCCTTATCCCGAGGGACTGGGGGACTTTTTTTGTGAACCATGATCACTGCTGCTTCTACTTCATATGTCGTTTACACTGGTGAATGTAAGAGTGTGTGTGTGTATGTGTATAAAAAAAATTGTGTGTAAATAAAATGAATGACACAGAGAGAGAGATAATAAAATGAAATACAGGTGAAACTAAAAGCTTACACGCAGAAATCTCAACAAGCTTGACACTGTTGCTACCTTAGTTACGGTAATAAATGGTTTGGAAACAGGAGCAACATCCCTTTATGGCCCTCGTCCTCAGATGTTCAAAGATGGTCCAGAATGAGTATTGATCTATTTTTGCTGCCCTTTAGTCCTTCTGTGCTTCTTCTGGCTCTGTGTTTTGGCCTATTTGAGCCTCCCTGGTAACACATGCATATGGATGACTTCTTTATCATTCATGGTCTTTTCTCAGTAATTAGGGGGGGGGGGGGGGGGGGGGGG
>NC_060158.1:22542068-22576231 GCF_021292245.1 Micropterus dolomieu | reverse complement strand
GGTGGGGGTGTGTGTGTGTGTGTGTGTGTGTGTGTGTGTGTGAGTGAGATTGCGAACAGGTGACACTTTGTGATTAATGTATTCATGCTGCCAGTCTCATTTCATGCCTTTGGTGACTCACAGAAGTAAAACGCATTAGCCTGCATAGAGCTGGTTCATCCTCTTATCAAGTCACGGGAAGAAGTGTGACAACGACAGATATGTCTTTGCATCTGTTTTGAAACACGTTGACCATTATCACATTGCCAAAGTTCAATATCATACCAGTAATTGTTGGAGGTCTATCAAAATGGACACGTCCTTAATAAGTATTGATTTGGGGTAAGTTTGGTATATTTTTGTTATAGCATGGACTTTTTAATATTGCACTTCTTTTACACAAAAACGGTGACTCGTGCCATTCATGCTGTGAAGGTCGTCATTTAATTATGCATACACAGAGGAACATTATAGTGTGGCTCAAACATTCTCAAAACATTTTCGCGTGTCAGTCTGAGCGATAATGGGGTCTGTGCTTAAACTGTGCGTACGAACGTTTTACGCACAAATCGGTGATTCATCAATGTTTTCTCACTCCTGAATTTGTTTGAACTCTGTGAACACTGCCTCAGACCATGTGTATACACACAGATAATGACATTATCAAGCATATTTCCTTATATAGAGAAATGGGGGCATGGCAGCATGCCGATATAGCAGGTACCCGCTTGTCAATTTGGAATGATTCTGATTCACTACCATACGAACATTGGTAAGAACAAAATTGGCTGGTCTTCACGTGTCATGAATCTGATAAGTCTGCGCGCGCACTTACTTTTTGTGTGCAAAGTAAGAACATTTCTACACACGTTAGTGAATGAGGCCCAATGAGTACTCAAAATGACTGATCAATTGTAGATGTATCCGACTTCTTAAATAAGCAAGTTTGTCAATTTGTAAGTATAGCCTTCAGGATACATATATGAAGCCCAATCGGATTTGTGGTCTAGAACTGTTTTTTGTTTAACGGCAGGTGCAGTTTCAGTTTATACTATTTTGAACACATCACTAATTTGTCCATCTGTGTCTCTGTTATCCCAGGTATTCCTGTTCTTCTGTGAAACCTGCTCAGTGCCTATCTGCAGGGAGTGCAGTGTGGGCCGTCATATGGGCCACACCTTCGTTTATCTACAAGACGCCGTACAGGACTGCAGGGCCATCACCATCCAGCTGCTGTCAGATGCACAGCAGGGACGACAGGCTGTACAGGTGAGACTGGAACCCAGAGACACATTCAAAGGGGATTAAAAGGGAAATGTCAGTTATTTTTTGTTTGTTTGCTTTTTCTGCCCCTTAAATCTGGAACCAAGGCAGTAGTATTAAAGCAAACCTATCACCTCCATGAAATGACACCTGTTCTTGTATTTTGTCTCAGTACAAAGTGTTGTAAAAGGTAAATCAGAAAATAATCAATTTAAGAATCCTAACCCTAACCCTGTGGCCAGATGTTCTTATTTTGCATCAAAAGAAAATGCTCTTGCATCACACCAAGGGACTCAAATAGTCGAAGCCAAGCGCTATTCTGCACGATTCTCCAAAGTCTGACGAAAAGACAATCCTTATGAAGGTCAAACCACACAAATCCACACTCATCCGTCTCCTAGAGAGACAGGAGAAGCTGAGGACAGCAGCTGTGTCTTTCCATCGTCCCTCAGCACAGCGCCACCAGCTATTAGATGATCAGCTTGAATCTGTTTGACACTGACCAGTCCTAGGCTGCTGGGAAGCCTGGGGTTAGAGGTGTCCAGCTGGCCCTGAAAAGGGGAGGGTCGCATGGGGTGAGGTCTGGTGGGGGCAGGGCTGAAGGTCAAAGGGGATGAGGAGTGGAGAGGATGATGGGGGATGGTGGATAAGGTATTTAAAGGATTTCAGAGAGAGGAAAACTCCCCTCCTCTTGTAAAGAAGTGGAATACTTTGCCCTCCCCCTATTCAGCTATTCACTCTCTCACTCCCCCGCCTCTTACTCTCACTCCCACACAAACTGCCACCCTGCATTTACATAGTTATGGTTTGGGTGGCAGCTTTCTAGACCTGCCCCCCCCCCTGTAGATTCCAGCTTTACAGTGTCATATGGGCAAGTGAAGCTTCATAACTGCCTCAGCAGTCTTGGTGTGCCTTTTTGCTGTCATTGATTGTCAGTTGACACTAAACAAATTACCAACAATTTTCATAAGCACTTCATTTTATTTAGTCATACTAAGTACTTTGAGCTAAGTAAGAACGCCAGGTTGACTGACCTGATGATGGGGCTGGATGAAAAGTTAAGTTATAACTATATATGTAAATGTTGTTGTTATTACACTCATTCTGAGGTGGACATTAATGTCTGTAGTAAATTTCACGGCAATCCATCCAATTTTTGTCTAAACATTTCTCACAAAACACAAATGTCAACCTCACGGTGGCACTAGAGAAAAGAGAAAAAAAGACACGTTCATAAAAAATGCAAATAAGTGGTGTATAAAATATTGTCTTGTGAGGTATGTGTTGAAACCACAGCTAAAAGGGGGTAACAGTGATAGGTCACTGTCTCACACACACGCACGCACGCGCACGCCTTGTCCAATTTGCCTGGAAGGTGGGGCAGTGTTGTGACCTTGGTAAAGTTTCTCCCGAAACATGAAACATTAGCTGTTCCACTTAAGCCATGTGACATGCAGGCGTCCTCAGCAGATCTTGACCTTTGTGTGACCGGTTTGCACTTTGTACCTTAATGGATGAGCACTTATGTCACTCAAGGTGTTCTTTAAATTCCAAAATATCAAAAGAGTCAGAAACACAGTCACTCTGCGTCGTCGTTCCCATCATCCCTCTTTCTTTAGTTTTGTCTTGTCCAGGCACTGCACCGGTTTGTCAAACACAGAATTTGTGCTGACCAGCAGTGCTTTGGATGTATAAAACCTTTTTAAAGCCCACCCACCACTCTTGAGCTAGTTCTAAGCTGCTTAGATCATGCATACAAATATAAGCATTTAAACTTTTGCCAATATGAACATGCTACACATCGTTAGATTCTCCACAATTCAGTTGTCCAGGAAATTTTACTGAAACCATGATCACCAAAGAATAATTTATTCAGATTTACCTGCGTGGTAAACGAAAGATGAGGAAAAGTGGCGACTTTTCAAGCGGTCATAAAGTCTGAATATGTATCTATTCCTTCATTTTTTTTTATATCCCTTAGTCCGTGCATGAGGTTGGCCTAGATGCGCTGTCTGTATTTTATGTTATTTCATAGCCTAATTTTATACAAGTAATAATCATACTAGTTTAAATAAACCATTTCATAGTATTTCCCATCTTTGCTGAGCTTTTGTGTGAAAGGAATAAAAAGCTCGGGCTGTTTTTAAGTTTTAATTCTGGAATATTCTCACATGTATGTAAATATATATTATAAACTCCGTTATATGCCAGACTCCAGGACATGTGTGGCAAAATTTAAAACTAAAACAAGGTACAGCAGCACTCGCTTGTTCTTGAACAATGAGAGTCAAATCAACAACAACAATTTATTGAATGGAAAGCACCAGGATCTGTGCAGCTGAGCCAAAAGAAACCCCGCATGCCATCTGGCAACACGTTGCAGTGTTTGTGGTGTGTTTGTCCATGTTGCCCCAGGTCACCATGAGAGAAAATGCTGACGGCAGATAATACACACACACACGACACACACCGACACACACCCACACACACACACACACGTACGTCACACACACACACTCGCACGCACACGTACGTCACACACACACGTACGTAACACACACGCGCGCTCCTGTCCCTCGAGGTAGGAAATTTCCGCCCACTCCTCACCCATTATCTTCCCTGACCTCTGACCCTGGACCTGGGACCTCCTGGTTGGCCAGAGCTCTTTCACGCTGCGGTTTGATTGGTCATTTTGACCCTCTTTGTATTCCAAGCTGTGCTGTTCTGGGAATGTTGAGGGAAAGAGAGAAGATGGAAACAGCGACGTAGAGGGCAGTTATGAGAGAAGAAGACTGAATATGAAGTGTGTTTAAAAAGAGAGACAGATTTCTTTCTCTTTCCCTCACTCCAGCTCAGAAAGATTAAGAAAAGAATAATAGGGGGAAAAAAATAAATGAATACTAATAAGAATAAAGATACAACTGGAGAAAGGTGGTGGCTTTATCTTTCACCCTGCCTCCTTCCTCACTCTGTCGTGATAATAGTCCTCCTCCGATTCTTCCAGGATTCGTTCGCTGCTGCTCTCTGGAGGCCTGATTTAGTTGTCTCTTTAGCTGCCCACCTCAAATGTTCAGGCGAAAGAGAAAAGACCCTGCTGCCAGGCTTTGTTCCTGCAGAGGTGCAGCAGGGGTGGGCGGTATGTGTCTTAAGACAGGGGTTGCAGATCATGACCTGCAGAGGTTTAGGTGATCTTTGATCCCTGCGGCCGATATCACAAAGGAAGCCTTATCCCTCCTCCCCTTCGTCCCTGTGAGGTCCGGTTCAGCCTGTGACCTCCCAGAAAACGCTAGAGGAAAAGCCAGATAAAGCAGGGGGCAGGGCGGAGGGGGGAGGGTGACAAAAAGGAAACTGTGAATTTATCCCAAATTGGGTTATGGAAGCTAAAACCTTTTTTTTAAGGTGGACTTTTTCAATGTGCAGGATTTAAAAACAGAAAAAGGAGAGATTTCGTACATTCAGTCTTAACTAAATACTATACCAAAAGTCCATCCATCCATCGTCAACCGCTTATCCTGTGTACAGGGTTGCGGGGGGCTGGAGCCAATCCCAGCTACTATACCAAAAGTAATTCTTTTAATGTTGCTCTATAGGGCTGAGTGTTGTTTGAAACATTTTGGTTATATAGTGCCTGAGTTTTGATACCAAAACAATATTTTGTCAATACCATACAGAATAGAATATAAACATTTTTTTTTCCATATTACATAAACATGTCAAACTTATCAGTGTTAAATAAAGAACTTTAAACTAATCTAAATAAAATATTGTCTAAAGTTAGAATCTAACCAAGCATGCAATGTCAACTTTGGAAACTTTTCAGCACTGTGAGGGGAGGAAAACTGTTTCAAATGTAGTGCTTATGACTTGTTTTTGCAATGCCAACTTTTGAATATCAGGAATGAGAAGAGGATTAGCCCAACAGGAAGTTGCATCATTTTGTGTAGTGTGAAGTGACTTCCTATTCGTGACCAATGTTTCCTTTTCATCTTCAAAGGAGCTGCCAAACGTGAGAAAGGAATAGATCACAAACTGAGCAGGTGTTTGTGCATTTCCTAGCCAGGAAGATGTCACATACAGTGTCCTTTATTTTAATGTTTCCTGATGCTCTGCATCCTGTTTCTGGGCCTCATCTGTATCCCATCTGAGTAATAAAACAGACCAGCTGGTGTGTTTGTCACATGACTGAGTGAGAGATAATCATGCATCTTTGCTTTTTGCCACATCCAGTGACTTTTTGTTTCTGCCTCACTGTTTGGGCCATCATTATTGGAAGTGGTCATTAATAAAATTCAGGGTTTTTTTTCTCCTCTCCTGCTTCAGTTGCTTGTCAAATAAGCTGATAACACCCTATGCCACATCAGTATGATCACATATTGTGTTTGGTTTCCTCAGCTAAGCATGGAGAAGGTGCAGGCCATGGCAGAGCAGGTGGAGATCAAAGCCAAGGTGGTGCAGACTGAAGTGAAGGCCCTTGTCCTCAGACACAAAAAAGCGCTGGAGGAGAGGGAATGTGAACTACTGTGGAAGGTGAGCTGCTACCATCATGTTCATCAGTGCCCTGTCAATTCTTACACTGGGCAATGTTCATTTGCCAATTTCAGTTTTAATGTGGTCTGAGGCCCCTGTGCCTGATAGTTATTGGCCAATTGTGCCAATAATAGTGTACTCAATACTGCATACTAGTGTTTTCTCTTCTTTTCACCCAGATGCTAATGAAATATCCTGTTGACACCGGGACTCTCGGGTACAAAACTGTTTTTGTGGCATGCACATTGCAGGCATCATGATTATTTTACTGGCAGTGTGTTAGTTCAATGCATTCCCACCTGTGACACATTAAAAGAGCAAACAAATACCTCTGGATAGGAGGCACAATAAAAAAAAAAAAAAAACTTCTAAGAAAATGGGCTTTGATACAAACAGTCCCTACACTATAGGATAATTACCATAAATTTACTTTAAAATATATTATTCATAGTTTTACATAAATTACTTTACTTGTAAAAATATTTTATTCATAGTCAAATCATAATGCATTAAACATGTTCAATATGACATCCTACATCCTCATCCAAACCCACCCACTCACATCCATACCTGGATTACTGACAAAGTAAGGGTCAATAAAAGATGAATATTGTTCGACTGCAGTAGTTTTAGCTAGGTTACCTAACAAATTGACAAAAACAGAATACCCATAAATTTATATGCTTAGATTCCCTCATGGTGAATATTGATGTCTGCTTATAGTAGAGCATATGATGTCTTGTCCAGATTGGTTAATAAAACTTTTTTTAAGCTAAACAAAACCAAGGAGCCGTTTTGCTCAGCAGCCTGCTCTTCAGGAACCTTCTGCAAGGGCCACCCAGGTTTAAGGTTACTCAGAGAACGAGTGGGGTTTTGGGTGAAATAAAGAACCCTCATCCCTGAGGCCCCTCGCCCCTGCCTAAACTATGCTTCCAAATCCCTAACCCTTTGGTAATAAATGAATAACCACATAAAAAGGAGACTGTACCACATGCATGTCATTTTACCCGTGTAACACACACACACACAAACACACAAAATCAGCATCATATCGATTGTGACTGAAACCAGATAGTGTGTGCAAATGTGTTGCTTTAGGCATGACAGAACATAACCGATAATTTAGCCTAACACTCACCAAACTCTCCTTTCTACTGTTGTTCTGAGAGCAGGCTCGGTGACATTGTAGAAACTGACCTGTGTCTTATTCCCTCACATCTTACAGCTCATGTGTGTGCAGGTCAAAGTCTCACCAAGAAGGTTTCACTTAACCAAGTTCCCCCTTTAATCCTTTTTACACCACTGCAGGACTTGCTCTTTATCCCTGACCTGATAAAGTCATTACAAGCAACCATAGAATGAACACGCACGCACGCACGCACCGTTTCTGTCTTTCCTTTTTCCCCCTCGACTGACTGACAGACGGACACGTTTTGTGACAAGTATGTAGCTGTGTGTTGAGATGCAAGCGAGTTTTTCAGCTCATCAAAAATGCTACACTGGTGGCTGCTCTCCGGCACTTGCCCGCCACCTTTTGCACGCCGCTCTGCTCCGCTGCTTTCCTCAGCTCAGATGCAGAAAGCCTGCAAGTTGAGCTGAACAACTCCTGAATCATACAAGATGTTGGAAATAACGCCGCTAGCGCTTCTCATACTGCAAGCTAGTGTTGATGGCTGCCTGTGCTGATAGTGATTGGGGGAGGGTGGTAATTACACTGAATCCAGGAAGACGCGACACTTTGACTCAACACTGTCATGCCAAAAGTACTGTAATGTGACTCACAGGGGACACATTTGACTTGGAAAGCTATGGGTGTGAGTCTGGGCGTGTCTTCTATATGTTTATTGTGTGACTGTGTAGCGCAGGAGTTGAAGTGAAGCTGTAATTTATAAGTAGTTGTTGCATCAAAGAATATCATAGTCTCCCTCTTTCTTTTTGCTCTGTGAAATTCATACCAACTCTGGCACTGAGCGGCGTCAAATGAGGAGCTATAAGAATTTGTCTGTCTCAAGCCTTACTTGAGTCTTTGTCTTCTGTGACTATAAAGTGTAACTCTAGTCTCACAGATTCAAATTGCAGTTCCACTTGTGCGGGATTAACAAAAGACCCCTCTCTTGTGGACTCTTTGTTTCTTTCAGAGTCCCTCCCTACTATCAAAAGTCCTTCTAACCATAGAGGCAGTCAGGCTATTGTGTTTATACTCTTTTTGTTAGGTGACGGTAAGTTAGAGCCCAGCCCCTTCTCAGCTTTTACCACCATCTTCAATGCTTTATTCTCTCTGACTGTACTGTAACTTCATCTGGCTTCTCACCGTGACAAAAATGTGTTTATGTTGAACTTTTATGATTAGCTAAATAATTCACCCCCAGCAGTTTAACGCTTTAGGTGCCCCCCCCCCCCTTCAGTTTTGTCAGCCCTGACTCTGGTATTCTTTGAATAGTATATACTTTTTATATAATGTATTGTATGTAATCTTATTGTTATATGTATTGTTAAGGCAAGAAGAAACTTGATCACTTACAACAGGTTATGCAATGTTTTGTGGAGTTGAATTTCTGCTCACAAAAGCCACAGAAATAATCACAGAAATACATGTAATCTGAAGTAATAGAAATTCGTGATTTCATCACAAATTATTTACAATTTGTCAATTGCTGATGCCCAATCAAACTTTGGTGTGCAGGTAACTAGCTGCATGTTGCCCATTTTCTTCTTCTTGTTACTGAATATGGCCAGGCATGGTCAGCACACTGCTGCCATCCTGTGGCCAGCCTCGCTATTAACTGTCTGTGGTATCAAGATACACACATTAAATAACTAAATCAAATTTTGCTTTGCAGTGGAAGAAGTGGTTACAGTGAGGGTAACCACAACTCAAATAGTAGTCTAAATGTGGGCAGCCATTACTGCTAAGCCCTTACAAGGTAGTAAATCAACCAGTGAATAATTTTTTAAATAAAAAATATTATTTAATAACATTGCTCTATATTGTTCATGTAGTTGTCACCGCAAAAATGAATGCGACTGTATCTGTGTTTTGACTGCCAGTATTACCTGTGCTGATCATTTTACAACATAAAAAATAAGTGTCTGTCACATGCTTTCTATACTGTTAGAACAATTAAATCCCATTCGGTGATTGCAAACATTCTGTACTCTGGTTCTGTCTCCTTTCAGGTGGAGAAGATCCGTCAGGTGAAAGCCAAGTCTCTGTACCTGCAGGTGGAGAAACTGCACCAGAGTCTGACCAAGTTGGACAGCACCATCGATGCTGTCAGCCAGATGCTGGACGAGGGCCGCCACCTTGATGTGCTGCTGGCCAGGGAGCGAATGCTCACCCAGATCCATGAACTCAAAGCTTTGAGGGGCCTGCTGCAGCCGCAAGAGGATGATCGCTTCATGTTCACTCCTCCAGACCAGGTAGGCACCGGGACCCTGTAGATAATGAATCCAAGTGGTCAGTACCTACAATTTGGATTGTATTGCTATGTTTACAGAGCCTGATGTAAAAATTAGACAGTGACTGAATGTATTCCATCATGGTTCCCACAGGCTGTGTACATAGCCATCCAGTCCATGGGCCTTATCAGCAGCGGAGCCTTTGCCCCAGTCACCAAAGCCCATGGCGAGGGTCTAAAAAGCGCTCTTCGTGGCAAGCCAGCCTCCTTCACTGTGAACGGATATGACCATGACGGCGAGCCACGTCTTTCCGGCGGGGACACAGTGTCTGCAATAGTCATGTCAGTCACAGATGGTAACCTGTCTACAGCAGAGGTATCGGACCACCAGAATGGCTCATACACCATCAGCTACCTACCTAAATGTGAGGGGGAGCACCTCGTGTCGGTGTTGGTGTGTAACCAGCACATCCAGGGGAGCCCCTTCAAGGTGATCGTGAAGTCAGGGCGGAGCTATGGCTCCCTGGGCTCCCAAGTGTCAGCCTTCGGGTGCGAGGGGGAGGGAGATGGTCAGCTGTGTCGTCCATGGGGTATCAGCGTGGACAAGGAGGGATACGTGGTGGTGGCCGATCGCAGCAACAACCGCATACAGGTAGAGCATGAACCTCAGTCTCTCTACAATCACATTGTGGTCAGTGTGTTATGAAGCTTTCTTCTCTACACCTGGCCAGTGTCAAACACAGTTTTTATTTACCGCACTTAAGAAAACGATAAACCATTAAGCCAATAAATGCGGATAAAGTAAATGGAAAGAAAACACTTAGATATTGCATTTAGAGTAATGAGGTCACTCATTAGTTAATCACAACTTAACACTGTTGATTTTTGTACTAAAATGTTCATGTAGCAGAGTGTCTGTGTCTACTTATGTTGGCCACACACTAGAGGATAATTGGGCAGATTTTGGGACCTATTCGCCCCTTCCAACAATCACAGGGGCGTTTACAAGCCAAGGCTGGTCTGAACTGATTATCAGCCCAAATGATCCTGTACTGTAAGGGGTTTGCAGACACAATCTTGAGGTCGCCGGCTGGAACGGACGCAACCCAATTTCTAATCGTAAATATCAAACCCAACTTGAAATCAGGGTGGCTCTGATCAGAAACCCTATATAATGTATAAACCACGCTTATTCCCTCTTCTCAGCCACGAGTTCGTGTTTTTTTTTTTTTTTTTTTTTTTTCTGTGCAAAACATAGCGCAGACCAGTGCAGCTGGCTGACGACGACAGTCTACCTCCATGTTTATGTCTGAAGTCATGTTTGGTCATGCAAGTCTTCTGTGAGATACCAAGTCTCCTGAACCGTCACTCTGAAATCGTTAAGCATAAACATCAAGTGTGTGTGGTCCCGCGTCTTAACACAATTGTCTGGTGTGTGCGTTCTTAAGATTAAAATATAAAAAATCGGTTAATTCTGTCATTATGTATGTTTTATCCCCATTTTAAAAATCAGTTAAGATTTGAAAATCCTCTAGTGTACACCAGGCTTTAGGAAACTTGAATGTTGAAAAGTCCATGAAGGTTATATCTGTCCTTCCGCGCACACACGCACGCGCGCAGAGTCACTAAAAGGTTTTTTTGTGATGAAACTATGAAAGCACTGTATTAAATAGAACAAATGGCCTAAATTTGAAGTTTATAGTTTCAGGAGGGCCCTAACAACTTAACACTCACTCATGTGCTTAAGTGGTTGTCACATCCGTGTATTTCTCTGCTTGGTAAAGACATTAGCTGTGTGTACATTAGAGTGCTTGCAGAAAGCCAAGCAGAGTCTACAGTCTATAATAACTACACACAAACACAACGCCGTTTCACCAGTACATTTAGCATAGCATGTGGGAGCTTTACAGAACAGCTGGCACAAAGTGAGGGCTTCCAATGTTGTTCCAACATTAAAGTGGACTCAATAAGCAATGTTTTTGTTCCTTCCCTCTCCAGATATTCAAGCCTTGCGGTGCCTTCCACCATAAGTTTGGCTCTCTGGGTTCCCGGCCTGGTCAGTTTGATCGTCCAGCGGGTGTTGCGTGTGACAGTCAGAGACGAATCATTGTGGCTGATAAGGACAATCACCGTGTGCAGGTATGAAAACCCACTTAGACGCAATCAACACGTTTCAGATGTAAACACACAGCTCCTTGTGCTTACTCTCTCTCTGCTGCAGATGTAAACATGTTGGGCCCTAAACCATTTGCTTTGTCTGACAGGTGTTTACTTTTGAGGGCCAGTTCCTGTTGAAGTTTGGAGAAAAGGGTACCAAGAACGGGCAGTTCAACTATCCCTGGGATGTGGCTGTCAACTCTGCGGGTAAGATCCTGGTCTCGGACACCAGGAACCACCGTGTGCAGCTCTTCACCCCTGACGGCTCTTTCCTCAACAAGTACGGCTTTGAGGGGGCCCTGTGGAAACACTTTGACTCTCCCAGAGGAGTGGCCTTTAACCACGAAGACCACCTGGTGGTGACCGACTTCAACAACCACCGGCTTCTGGTCATCCGGCCGGACTGCCAGTCAGCTCGCTTTCTGGGCTCTGAGGGCACCGGGAACGGGCAGTTTCTGCGACCCCAGGGCGTCGCTGTGGACCAGGAGAACCGCATCATTGTGGCAGACTCCCGCAACCACCGAGTCCAAGTGTTCGAGCCCAATGGAAACTTCTTATGCAAATTTGGCACACAGGGGAGTGGCTATGGACAGATGGATCGCCCCTCAGGTGTGGCTGTGACGCCTGACGGAGTCATTGTGGTCGTTGACTTTGGAAATAATCGCATCCTCAAGTTCTAAAGAAAGTTTATTTTTTACATTCTCTCCCTCCGTTTGCCCTTTTGCAGTTTTTACGATGAAGGAAATGGAGGATAGAGAATGAATCAACAGACACAACAGGAGGAGAGCTCAGAGAGGATTGAGAGCAAGTTGAAGTGAAGGGAAATTAAAACTTGAGATGATATTTTTTTCCATTTACATTGATATACTCCCAATAAGATATCTGTGGTATGTATGACAAAGGGGGGCCTCTACAAATTGATAATCAGTAGAAAAAGAGCCATATTTCCCACCTCACTCTCAGCTGCTCTGAACTCTCTCTGTACGCTCTCCTTAAGTATCCATCTCAGGGAATTTCTCACTTTTCTTAAAATCTTGTACCCTCTGCTCCATACCTACCTCATTTAGCTCTTTATGAATGTACTCATAGTCACTGAGCAGAGGTTTTAGTCCGTGAAGTTTTACAGAGAAGAAAAGTCTACCTCTATAGTTTGTTATTTAAGAGAGACAAAAAAGAATAGACTGTTCAGTTGATATTTGCACAGGATTAATAGAATTCTTGCTGTGCATTTTGAAATATGAGTTAAAGTGAACCTCCTGAATGTTGTTGCTGAGACAATACTCAGACCGCTGTAGAGGCTGCATGATTTATTCCCATTACAGAGAGGACAGGAAACTAGGGTACAGTAGTTTCCTTTTCACATTTTTAGGCTTGGTAGTCTTTCGCTTATGCATCACCCTTTGTCTCTTCGTGGCTTTGTGGAGTTTGTAGTGTCATGTCTAAAAGCAGTGTGCGAAGTGATGCCAAACTTAGAATCAAAATTAGCTCAGGTAGGACTGATTTAAAAATGATCAGTACTTTTAAGGATAACCCTCCAGCTTTAATGGCTAATGCTGATTTGATGGATTTATTGACAAAATAAAATTATAAAGTGGAGGAAATGATCCCCAAAATAAGCCCTGTAATAAAATAATCCAAAGTGTCTGATCATCCATACACCCCTGCCCCCAGTTGTGTCTCATAAGACTAATGTTTTTGATTAAATAAGACAACTTCTGTCATTATAGCCTAGTCAGCTGCAAGAACAACTAAGATGCAAAGATTAGTATGTTAGGAGAGCAGCATCTCCTTCAAAAGGGAGGACCCACCAAAGGATTTTAGAGAGGGATTTTCCAAGATCTGGATCTATTAGTGATCTTAACGTAGATATTAAATCAAGTAGTTGAATGACACCTTTTTGGTGAGGCATGCTGTGTGACAAAAGCCTCACAAGTAGACTCCTAATTTGGCTCAAATAAAAGGCCTAATATTACAATCCTTTGGATTTAGATTGTGGTTAAAAGCCACTTTCTTTGGCTGGATCTAGGATTTAGTCCAGTCCGATGAGAGGGCGTGATCACAAAGCCTGCCCTATTTATTGATCCTTGCAGTTGAGGAGACCTCTCCAGATTGAGCTCTAGTAGACTGATTCCTCCAAAGACGGAGGTCTATAGAGCCACTACTGGAGTCAACCAAAGTTAGAATTTCTGCACAATGGCCAACTAGATTTGGCAATTAAAGAAACAAAATCCCCTTTAAAAACGTTTTCTTAAATAATCATTGTTTGCTGGGAAGTCTAAAGTTTATAAAACTCATGGAGTTGGGCTCATAGCACTGTCCTCGTTAGGCTTAGAAGATTTATTGTGCATGAGTACTTTGATCCTGCTAAGACCAAGGCCCTTGCTGTCTGAAGCAGATATTTGAAAGACGATCCTTTTCATCTGTCTCCAGAGATGTTTGTGGAGAGAACAGAAGATACCCACACCAAAGAAGAACCGCTTCCTCCCCCGCGCATTTATGAACTCAGCCCATCAAACGACACCCCGGTTTTATCATTATTAGATGGCCCATAGGCTCAAAGTAGCATCTCAGATTAGCTTTTGTATCCCAATCTATTTACCATAGAAACTAATAGGTACTAACTCTGTGGTGAAAACATTGTGGGGTTTTGAATCCCCTTGTCCTTCGTTCTATCTGTGTCCCACTGGAAGCACTAGACAATAAAAAGTTCTGTTAGCCGCCTCCTTAGACTAGCAAGGAACCTTGGACCCTATGAAAAGATTCACCAACGGGCCCTCACCTCTGAGGAGGGGGCCCGTCTGCACATGATCAGGATTTACATCGTCATATCTCAGATATCGCGTACCTCAACTTTTCTTGCATACCTCAACTCCTGAATACCTCGTTTGTCACTCACAACTGCTGTGCATTGAAATCTTCAAATACCTCAACTTGTTACTCATTCTGAATACCTCATTTTTACTCTTTTATTTAAGCATACCTCATCAGATATTTATGCATTACGAATATACCTCATTCTTTATATCTTCTTGTGTTACAGTACATGCCCTATAGCTCTAGGACCAAAGATCATGGTACTGTTGAGTTGATTTGTTACGGTCATTGCTCCACCTTCCAACCCTGAACAGCCTTTAGGTTGTTCAGCCTACTGTAAATTGCCTGGTAAACTATGCCTATTTATCATCAAGAATACCAAATATTTTCGATGAAAACATTGTGCCAAAATGATCAGTTCTGTGCCAAACAGGGTTGGCATTTGGACAACGCTGTTGTAGACGACAAATGTCACTGGATCATTATATCATAAATACAAATGGTTAAATCAGAGCACCTGAGAATAAATCCTCGCTCTCTGATTGGATGCACTTAAGAGGGCTGGGCCCCATTTTATCTTTACCTCATGATGATGATGATGATGAGCATGCAGATTCCACTTGTACTTTCTTACTGTGCGCAAGGGGTGAGGGGAAGAGGATGTGGCCTCTCTTGTAAAGAGTTAAGAACTTCACAAATCCGCCTTTGAACACATAACATTTAACTCAGCGCAATTTCCCAATATTTCAGTGCGAATTTTAGGATGCTTGATGGTGGTTGTGGAGGACATTGGGACAAGCTCAACCCCTCTGACTGTGGTTTAAACAAACACCCCAGAGGATTACAACTAATGTGTGACAACAGGCTGGTTTATTAAGTGGAGCTATTGGCACACTGATGGCAAGCCGGTTTGCGTCCACAGACCCTGCTGCTTTGTACCCAACACCTAGATTCACCAACAAGACTGTTTTGTGCTTTTCAGTATTACTCTGTGAAATGTTCATTCATGTTGCATCACTTTTGTTTTGTTTTTTAATTAAGATTGCAGAATTCTATCTTTAAGATCCTTAGGTCTTCACTCTTAAAGAGGAAAATTGTATTTTAAACCTTTAATTTGTTTTTGTTTTTTTCATTTTGTTGCATGCTTTAAAAAGTCCTTGTATTATATTGACGTCTCTCAGATAGGTGTTGAAAAACTCAATTGGGGTCGGTAGCTGACTATTGGGATGGTTTTACCAAAATATATACCCAAAGATGTGTATGTGTGTTAGGAGTGCGTTAGATGGAATTAACCTTTGACCTTTGCGATTGTATTTCCTGTTCTCAAGAGGCTCTACAGAGCACAACCTATTCAGCCAGCCATGCCTCGATTCCTGAGAAACAACAGAGGCAGAGTTTTCAGATAAATGCAGAAGGCTGGTGTGCCCCTCGACCGTTAGTGCTTATTTTTCTTTAACTCCCTCCAGTATACATAATATGGGTAGACATATTAACATATTGTCTTTTCACACTCAAGCCGTGTAACTTTAGGAAGCTGTAAAAACTTCCTGCTGAGCCTGCTTGCCCACAGTGATAAATCCATAAGCCAGCCATTTTGTGTTCCAACCTAGTAATGGGAACACTCTCACTGTCATCCAAGACGCAGCTGGGTTTCTCCAGGGCAAGCTAGCAATCTCTCCAGAAAGTGTGGTGATGGCTGCTGACTGTTTGACTGCACTCCTTTTCGGCTGGGCAAGGGGGTTTTGGGTTTTTTTTTTGTTTGTTTTTTTTATTGGGCCCCTGTGGTTTTTGTCCACCATTTTATTTCTGACCTCGTGGCTTTAAGAGAGGAAAAGCTGCACCAGGTGACATGTGCAAGGTTGTAGACCTCCTTTTAATGATTGTATACTCTAAAGAAAGAAATTTTAAAAAAAGGTTTGAAAATTTAGAAAGGAAAAAAATAACTCAGGTAGTTCTCAACAGCCCTGTCCTGCAGGTGTCTCATGAAACATGTCCCATAGTGATTATGTAGTGACCTCCCCCCGTTGTGACCTCTCAGTACTAGGCTGATTCTTTTGTGTGCCCATTTACATATTATAAAACTAATGATTTCTAAATCTGAAATAATAAGGCTTTTGATTAGTTTCCCCTCATTAATCTTTTTTGTTTTCTTTTACAAAACGTACAAATACGTCTCACCACTCGATGCTCATTTGCCCTTTTAGAATGTATTATGTGAAGAAAGGGGTTAAATGGGATCTTGTTGATGCTCACTCAAGTACAACCAGCTGCTGGTAGCCTTACAAGACACAAGAGACCACAGACAAAAAGTAATTTTTCCCTAACATTTGGTGCTAAATGTTCCACCGCAGTAATACTATAATTTAGGTGGAATCATGTGGTTGTAGTGGAACATGCAGCACAGTGTTCTTTCATAAACCAGCTTTAATGTCATCCTCCCCAGATGGTGGGTGTTTGGCCCGAGGGGTTGACAGGCAGCTCATCTTGTCTAAACTCTTGTTTCTTTTGTGTCCTGTTCTCCCAGCAGCCGGTTTGGTGTGGAGCGGGTATTGTGTTTGTGCGCTGCATCTGTTTGTTTAAGCAGAAATCCACTGAATGTATCCTCCTAACAGTCCAAGAGGCAGGGTGAGCCAGTGTGGCCTGCTGAGTTTAGATGGGTGCTGCTGGCGCTTCCTCAGCCAGGCCGCTGTGTTTGTGTGTGTGTGTTTGCCAGCACACCTTCCCTCCCTCTTAACACACATTCACACACTGTGGTGAGTTAGTGCAGATGTCAGGTCTTCAGTCTAAATAAGGCAAAGGAGACTATAATATATTGGCCACCTGCTGCTCTCTCTGTACTCTGTGGACTTTAAACATTTCCTATGCAGTTGTTTGTTTCTTTTTTGTTTGTTTACACATAAATAAAGTTGTATTTCTTTGACTTCAAAACTGGTGACTTTTTTTTTTTTTTTTTGGCAGAAATGCTAAAATCAATCATCATTGTGACAGTTTCGCTCAGATGACTCAGACAAGACATCCATACCTGCACAGAAAATGTAGTTCAAGTGCTGCCTTTACTCGCTGAGGGTTTTGAATACTGCAGGTACTTCATACAGTACATACACACATGCATGATGTAGCCCTAAATGAGCCACACTCATTTAAAGCTTAAGGAGTTATATATGTGTATTTATTCTTAAATAAATCATAGTCATGTTTGTTTCAATCAGCTGATTTTTTTTTTTTTCCAAGTGTCGAGAGGGCATGAGGTAATCGGTGCCACAGTATTTGTTCACACAATTGACACGGTAAACTGTTAACACCTGGTCAGGACAGAAAATCTTACACACCCTGTGTTACTTCACAGTCAGTCTGAAACTGGTTTGGACAGTTTCACTGTGGGAGGGAGGTGACCAGCAGTAGAAGTAGTACTATTATAAAAGTCCTTATTCTTAATTTTATTGCACTGATTCATAAACTGTGTCAAAGTAGCTTAGTCAAGCAGTTTAAGGCCAAGTTGTCAATTTGAATGTTGCAGTTTGAGATTGTGTGAGAAGATGCAGAGAGCTTACAACAGTAGAGTCTAAATATTCAGATGTGTGGAACTCTTCTCTTCCCTTGCCAATTCTTTGATGATCCCCTCTGCCCCAAAAGGTACTGAGTACAATTGAATTCCTCAAATTGTAGAAGGACCATATATTAACTTTACCAGATTTAACCCAGGTGTAATCCCAGGTTGAACCCTACGTCAGCATGTACAGGTTTATAATATCCACAACAAGCAACTCAGAAATTCATAAGGTATGGATAAATCTGTTTACACAAAGATGTATTGGATGGTAATCTGTCATCACGGAATCAACAAGAATAGGATATACAGTATATCAAAAAAGTCAGTACACCCCTCATGTGTGTAAATATAACAAAGTAAAGTAGTGAGTGTACAGCTTGGATAACAGTGTAAATTGGCTGTGCCCTCAAAATCACACAGCCATTAATGTCTAAACCGCTGGCAACAAAAGTGAGTACACCCTTAAGTGAAAATGTCCAAATTTGGGCCCAATTAGCCATTTTTCCTTCCTGATGTCATGTGACTCGTTAGTGTTACAAGGTCTCAGGTGTGTTAAATTTGGTGTTAGCGCTCTCACAATCCCTCATACTGGTCACTGGAAGTTCAACATGGCACCTCATGACAAAGAACTCTCTGAGGATCTGAAAAAAAGAATGGTTGCTCTACATTAAGATGGCCTAGGCTGTGAGAATATTGCCAAGACTCTGAAACTGAGCTGCAGCATGGTGGCCAAGACCATACAGCGGTTCAACAGGACAGGTTCCACTCAGAACCAGCCTCGCCATTGTCAAAGAAGTTGAGTGCACTTGCTCAGCGTCATATCCAGAGGTTGTCTTTGGGAAATAGACACTGCCAGCATTTCCCGCAAACAGTTTGCTGAAGACGAGCAGATTTAGGTCATTGGTTACTGGAACCATGTCCTGTGGTCTGACGAGACCAAGATAAACTTATTTGGTTCAGATGGTGTCAAGCGTGTGTGGCGGCAACCAGCTGAGGAGCACAAAGACAAGTGTGTCTTTCCTACAGTCAAGCATGGTGGTGGGAGTGTCATGGTCTGGGGCTACGTTCTGCTGGCATTGGAGAGCTACAGTTCACTGAGGGACCCATGAATGCCAACATGTACTGTGACATACTGAAGCAGAGCATGATCCCCTTCCCTTTGGAGACTGGGCCGCAGGGCAGGATTCTGACGACCCCAAACACACCTCTAAGACGACCACTGCCTTGCTAAAGAAGCTGAGGGTAAAGGTGATGGACTGGCCAAGCAGTCTCCAGACCTAAACCCTATTGAGCATCTGTGGGGCATCCTTAAACGGAAGGTGGAGGAGCACAAGGTCTCTAACATCAATGAGCTCTGTGATGTTCTAATGGAGGAGTGGAAGAGGACTCCAGTGGCAACCTGTGAAGCTCTGGTGAACTCCATGCCCAAGAGGGTTAAGGCAGTGCTGGAAAATAATGGTGGCCACACAAAATATTGACACTTTGGACCCAATTTGGACATTTTCACTCAGTGATGGGTTAATATTGACAAGAAAAGAAGCCCCAAGACAATTTTCCCAAATGGGGCATGGTAAAATTAACCAGACTCAGTTGCAGTTCCCTGCCTCCACAACTAGATGTCAGCAGAGCTACATTTCAAGCTCACCCTGAGAGCAACACGGGTTACTTACTGTGTGTTTCAGTGGATTCGTGCTACAGTACATTAATGTATGGGTATAATCGGATCAGGCGGAGGACTGGATAAGCATGTTAGCTGTGTGACATGTACTCTGGAGCATCTGTGTGATCTCTTTCTGTGAAGTTCATATTTCCAGCACTCAGGTACAGAGAAGTAGCATTGAGGGGTTTGGAGGCCGTGAGAGAGGTGGCTGTTTGGACAGAGATGAGTCGTGAACTGCTGGTTTGCAAAATTACAATGACAAGACACCTCACGGTATCGCTGATCAAACACAACAGCAGGCTGCTGGGACCTCAAACATCTCCTGAGCACTGAGTTGGGACAGCAGGAGCAGAGGAGCACCTGTATGTGCGAGCCCCCAACAGATGGCTGGGAGGATCTCGGTTGGTGTGTGTTTGCGTGGGTTTTCTGCATCTACTATATGTGTATGAGTGGCTGTACGTGGCTCTCAGAGGAGCCAATTAGCTGTAGCAGACTGAGAAGGTGCCACAGAGTGCAGAGATCCAGATTGTTTCACTTTGGTAGTGACACAAACTGGCCTGCTCTGCCAGAATCAGCCCAGTGCATCAGTCACCTTTTGTCACCATGTTCATAGTTTTACTCTACTTACTTGTTTGCACTGAGCAAAAAAGAGACTCATATAAAAAGGCCCAGAAGCTATGGAAGCCCAAAGTGTTCAAATTAAATAAATACGAAAGACATTATTTATGAAAGAAATAATCATGTGAGCCACCAAAGTGTGAAATAATTATTAAAACTCAAATCATTATTATGAACTATCTTTTCGTCATTCCTATTTTCATAATAACTTATCATAAAACTTTCGTTATATATTTTTTCTGAAGTCTGTTTTCATTTAATTTTCCACTTTTATAATATAACTTTTCATTTCATAATGTCACTTTTCATGACCAGCCAGATTAAGATCTCCTTTTTGCTGGAGTGACCACAGAGAGGGGGTAGTGGGAAGTTGTCACACATCCAACAGTTATGGAGCAACAATATTGTTAATTTCCAGTCATTTCTAACCACCTGACCAAGCCCAATGTGTGAGTCCAGTATTCACTCTCTTGTTACTCTGCTTTTGCATAGCGCAACTTGGGGGTGCACTGTAGGAAATGGCAGTCTAACGGCGAGGTAAGCACTGAAAATATTGTAAATATATTGTACACTTGAACTGATATTGATAATTATGTTTTGCTGCTAACCCTGTCCACAGCGGTACGGCTCTCTGTTTCTCCAAACTGGGGATGCGCTGCCATCTTCAGCAGGTAATACAATGACAACGGATAAGTTCCTCATACAGCCCCACTTCAAAAACCCAAAAAAATCCCTTTGAAGGAGATGTTTATTACTGTGCATTTCTTTTATTTACAGCAGTAGCCTCTGGCTAATTGATTCAGAACTACTTTGGCATCGTGCCTGTTGTAGCTAACAAGAGCTAACTGGCTAAATACCGTAGCAGTGGTCGAGCTCCCTTAAGAGAAGCAGGTATTATGTGATTGGCTGAAAGGTGAGAAGGCAGTGACTGCTGACAACCCCACATGTCATGAAATAAAATGTAACATGAAATAAAAATGGCTTTATGAAACATGAACGCAGATTAAAAAAAAGATAGATTAAATAATAATTCAGAGTTTAATAATTTCTCAATGAATCAATTATTTGTTCATTTATATATTTCTCCATATTAATTCTTCTTCTTATTTAATTCAAAATAAGCTACTTTGATATTGAACAATGTGAGGAAGAAGCATCTCAGAACCTTACTTTCCCCAAATAAAAAGCAGTTTTGAGTCACCAAAGCATCATCGGTTTTGCGGTATTGTCTGTTTTTTGACCCATACACACAACTTAGAGTAATTCTCACTACAGGTATGTTTGAGCTCAATAAAATACTTTACTTCTTGTGGACTAAGATTTCCTTTCGAGCAGGACACAACGTATGACACATGGCCTTGATGGTTGTTACCATGAGATACCGAGGTATGGGCGGCTTTGACGACCCCTTTCGTGCAGAGCAGAGTGAGCAGCTGACGTAGTCCTGACATTGATGTGACGCAGGGCGTGACGTAGTCAAGACTCCAGAATAACGCAATCCCCCCCGAGGTGCCTTCATATCCAATTTAACCCCGGTCCTGAGGAGAGTCATTCCTCCGAGTTGAGGAGGTGTCAGGAAGGAGGAAAAGAGGAGGGGGCAGATGTGTGGCTGCAGCAGAGGGAAGGAAATAGAGAGAGAGAGACAGACACATTCACACTCTTCAAAGACTTTTCAAGCAGATTGACCAAGAGACGTTTGCGAATCAGCCTCATCATGGAAACAACCAGCAAACAACCCTGCACATGAGATAATGAGGCTTTTCACCCAGAGACATAACGAGATACACAAAGTGAAAACATGGGGGAAAAAACAACATTTTTTTATTGGATGTTTTGGTTTGAGAAAAACAGTTGGTGGTATTTTTTCTCAGTAGACTTTACGTAACCTGCTGCTCTCTTCTTATATCAGCTGGAACTTACTCTCTGTCACATTGTTACTGAATTCCCTCCGTGTCTCAGTGTGGGTAGTGTCATGTTATGTGGCAACAAAGCATTTTTCCTATGTTGCCTCTTTCATGCCATGAAGTCACTCTAAGAACAGAGCCGTGGATAGACACGAACAGACAGATTCAACTCTGCTCAAGATAAGGTGTTAAAATCATCCTTACATCTTGCAGCGCCTGTTTATTCACTGCTGCTGCTGCTGCTGCGCCGATTTGGTTTGTTTTCTTAATCCATAATTGCACTCTTATCAGAGTGGGAACGCCTAAGAAACACCTAAAATTACAATAGAACTTCCTCTGTGACAGATGTAGAAAAGACCACCCACTTGAAAGCCAATCCATTAGTCTCCCCCACATGCAGAGAGATTCTCATGCAGACTTACACACACACACCTAGGATGCACCCACATGTGCATGCACACACAATTTTCTACATCAGTGACAATGATACTCAATGAAGGCAATTGACTAAACTCTAAAGATGATGCCCACTTTTCTGCCGAGGCAGATCGAGGTGACACGCTGAGTCATTCTTTGGCTTATTTACACTGGAGCACTGCTTGATAGCTTTTTGGTGAACACCTTTAAAGAAGACGGGACAGATGAGTTTTGATGACACTGAGTTGACGTAGCAACTGTGGGACAAGCGGTTTCTTATGGCCGCTGCATTACCTGCCGTCCTCTGATTAATTTCTTCCACAGACAAATTGGATCTTTATCCTCCTCCCCTCCTGTCAGTGAGTCATGGCAAACCCACTGTGGCAGAGTTGTCAGGCAGAATGTGATTGAATGTGAATAATGTGGGGGGAACATGAACCAATGATAGGATTATAGACTCACCATGGCCTCAAGTTTTACCTAGGCTGACCACTACGCTCCCCAGTCATCATGTATCAGAGGAGTTTATTAGACGCACACACATTCGTGCGTGCACATACACACCTGACTAATCCATTATAGCAGACAGTGGACTGATAGCCATACAAAGCGACAGATGCAAGATGGAGCCATGTAAGAGCTCATTGACCTCTGCCCTGCTCTGGGCGCTGTGTTCGCTGACGCAAATTACTTGTCCATCCATCCCATGCATCCTCCTTAGCAAAATGAGACCGACTGTGGATCACCGCATCTCGTGCACAGATATAGCCCGCTCCTGTCCAGAAAGAGTCCTTTCATGCGTGTGTGTGACAAAGAGAGAAATAACCACAGAGGAAATGAGGGTGAGCGAATATAAATATCAACAGTGAATTTTTATAAAAGACGGCAAAGCGAGGACGTGACTTTTTTGCTGCTCTGATATGTCCTCTCTAGGAACTTTTATTTTGAACTGAATCAACATTTCTTTTTGGTGCACATTGAGGAAGAAGCAACTTTTTTTTTTCATATATATTACATTACAGTCATTATAATGTACATCCATGGTTTACAGACACAATGCCTCTATCTATAACATTATTTATTCATAATCAGTTACAAGTAGTTTGTCTTCATCAAGGACAACAATGACAATAAGTCTCGGACTTTCTTTGTACATGTGTGTGATTTAATATTAAACAAATGAAAAAATCTTTAATTAGCCTTAGCTAGCTAACCATGTCAATATTAGCCTGCCTGCTAAGATGCTTGAGCTATTGCTACAGGAATTTGTACTGCGATGCTACAGCAGTATGCAACAGTGTACAGATGATTAACATTTCCTGCACTGGCAGCTGCAGTTTTATGAAGATAACTAGCTACTACATTTTGTCAGCCATACATTTGTTGCAACAAGATATGAGAAATAAAAAAGATGGAAAAAAGACACTTTGCCCCATTTAATTACTGCAACAGCTTGTCCTTTAAAATACCTATGTCCTTTCCTTTAAGTATTTACCAAGTGATTTATTGCTTTTTTGCCATTTGTTGCTTCAAGAAAAGCTCTCAGTCTCCTGAGAGTAGTTAAATTTCAATGTGTGTGTTTTTGTTATAGTTTAACCTGCCAATTTGTCATTGCCTTTACTCCTCTTGTTTCTTAAATGAACCTCCTAGAAGTCAGTCAAGCATAAATAAGTGTGCTGCAGTCACTTTGGTAATATTATTTATTTATTCAGCATTTCTGTTTGTCTCTCTTGCTCTAGTTTTTTCAAGTGTGTCATGTACGGAGACAGCCAGGGGAAGCTGAACTTCTCTTAACATATCACATTTCCCGTGTTGCCACAGTGTGAGAAGCACAAACACCTCAAACACACGCACACACACACACACACATACATACACACACACACACACACGCACACACACATACATACACATCATCACATCAACAGAGATCAAATGCTTGCAACATACTGTAGCCTGCATCACCCTCAATCTTCTCTTTGTGCGACATCCCAATTTTTTTCCTGCTTGTATTCTTTTCTGTTTCACTTTATCTCCCACTCATTCATAGAGTTTTCTGTTTGAACAGGATTTCTCCCCCTCTGACGATAGCAGAAGACCCAGCGGTGAAGTGCATCAAAGTTTGTTTCATGTTGGGGTGCAAACGTCTGACTTTCTATTCCAAAGCTCTGATTGGCTTTAGAGGAAGACACTGGGTATTTGGAAGATTGACCCATTTTAGTCAACTTACTTCTTAGTAATGATGCAAGTCATCAGATCCATTCATTTAAGCTAGTGCTTTAGCAACATACAGTCCCCTCCAAAAGTATTGGAACAGTGAGGAAAATTCCTTTGTTTTTGTTGTTCACTGAAGACATTTGGGTTTAAGATGAGTATGAGACAAGAGTTCAGAATTTCAGCTTTTATTTCCTGGTATTCACATCTAGATGTGTTAAACGACTCAGGACATACCACCGTTTGTATTAGACCACAGCATTCTTAGGTGAACAAAAGTATTGGAGCAAATAATCTTAAAGTAAATTACATTTAATATTTGGTGGCATAACCCTTGCTTGCAATAACTGCCTCAAGCCTGCGACCCATCGACATCTCCAAACTGTTGCATTCTTCATTTGTGATGCTATTCCAGGCTTTTACCGCAGCTTCTTTCAGTTCTTGTTTGTTTCGGGGTGTTTCTCCCTTCAGTCTCCTCTTAAGGAGGTGAAATGCATGCTCTATCGGGTTAAGGTCAGCTGATTGACTTGGCCAGTCTAAAACCTTCCACTTTTTCCCCTGATGAAGTCCTTTGTTTTGTTCGCAGTGTGCTTTGGGTCATTGTCCTGCTACATGATAAACTTCCTCCCGATTAGTTTCCGATTCTTCCTGCTGATGAATGGTTTGCATCTTGTGGTGTGGCCTCTGTATTTCTGCTCTCTGAGTCTTCTTCCAACAGTGGATTGTGATACCTTCACCCCTGCACTGTGGAGGTCGTTGCTGATGTCACTTACTGATGTTTTGGGGGTTTTCATCACAGCTCTCACGATATTTCTGTCATCAACTACTGTTGTTTTCCTTGGCCGAACTTTTTTTACAGTCTTGACCTCTAGGTCAGATTGGATGGTTGTAATAATAATAATTTATTCATCTCTTATTAACATCTCAAACTGCAGATATAATTGTTTATTAGAAAGTGAGAACCCAACAATAATCCACTTATCTGCAGTTATAGTCCTAAATGTTCATAACTTGTTAATAAAGAGATTTTGGCTTTCCACAAGGACAAATTTCAAACAGCTCAGTGGAGCAAAAAGAAAGAAAAGGTCGTACTAAAGGGAAGATATTTTTCACAACCTGGCAAACCAAAGTTTGATGCTCATATAACATTTTTTAACCACTGATACAGCCATTAGTTACAAATACAAAGCCTTTATAAAGGGTGTGATATAGAATGAGAATGCGGTGCCATTAAAGCTACTTTCCTTTTCTTCCATCAGGTATCCTGACGTGTTGGTATGGAGCAGCGGTGTTAATGATCTATAAGGAACACGTGGGTAAGTTTCATTGACAGCGCAGACAAACAGCACATGGAGCTGAATGATGTGTGCACAACAATTAAAAGTCATCTGATAGCGAGATAAGAGGGCGGAACGGCATCGTCGCTCCTGCTGGGATAATGATTTAGTCAATATTAGTTGAGTACAGCAAACAAAGTGCTATTGGCATAACAGATCACTGATCGATTAAGTGGCCCAACACCAGTTACTTATTTAAAATCAAATGGGGGTAGGGTTTTTAGGTATTGGATACTGTATATCCTGTTATAGATGCATGTGTTTGATCTATTTAATTGGATAAAACTAAATAAAAATCTGTTTAGAACAATTCTAGAACAAGGTAAGGAAAAAGAGGTAAGTTCAGAAGATATTTAAATCTGCTATCTGCTTTTTATTCCAAAGTGGTTGTTCATAGTGATGAAACCAGAGAGAATTAAAATAAAACTTTCAGTAAAAGAAACGACTGTACACTACCAGCCCGAGCACAAAACAGCAGATAAAGTTAGTAACCAGCTGGTGAACATGGTGGAGCATTTAGCTGCTAAAGAGCCAGATTTTGGTGGAGACCAAAACAAAGCTGAGAGGAGAGCGAATATTAGACTTTGTCAGATGGACACAAACACTGAATTTTAAATAAATGCTAAAGTTGTTAACTTTATATGGTGGTAATATGTCAATGTTTGCAACGTGATGCGTTTCCCTCAGGTGGCCAAAGAAATCCACCAACAACAACTATTTGTCCTGGTTTAAAGAAACCCATCCCTCTCCTGGTTAGAAAATAACCACTTCTTTTTTAACTTTCCCTCAGTCTCTATCCTCTCCACTTGAAGAAACCAGCCCAGCGCACTAAATGCACAGACGCTTTTCTAAAATTGAAATGTAAACTTTTAAGCTATGAGATTTTCCCCCAGACTTGTAAAGCCAACATCTGTCAGCTGACGCCACAATTTCTGTGAAGCCTCTGAGCCCATCAAATATTGAAGCGATGCACATTAAAAATGCATGAGGTTAACAATTCTGTGTTGTTTCTCTGATCTGCCTCCTACTCATCATCTTTAAAGGACCCAGACAAGCAGCACCTCACAGAAAGACATCCATCTACATCCAAATGGTTCACAGTACAGGAAAACTCTGTGTTACTGATGCAGAGTAAATAGGAAACGAGGAGCTACATTTCCACAGTTCTTTACAAGTTTGAAACTTCTTTCACTTTCCTTTACATATTTCACACAGCTGACACTGTGGCCATCTGTCTCTGATTATCAGTACAAGCTACAGCTATAATTATACACCACTGGTTTTATGCATATTTAGACATTACACTTCATTACATGTACCCTTAGTAAGCTCCGTTTTTTCTGTCTGTTCAATACAGTTGAACATGATCAGTTCTACCTTTAATCTCAGGCTTTATGTAATAGGTGAGGAGAATAAGATACGTGCATTTCAAGTGCAAATCTACTCTCATTTCTAATGTCTCTATTATCTCACCCATCTTTCCATGTCCCCTTCTTTGTCTTTTTCTCTCCATATTCCATTTCCTTTTCCTTTATTCCACTTTCTCTTTCCCTCTCCCTCTGTGACAAAAGAAATGTGAATAAAAACTCTAATGAAGACCAGAGAGACTTTACAATTGCACGTCACCGTAAAGGCATTCATACATAAACACCGGAGAGACAAGAGTGGGAGGGAAAGAAGAAACTTCATTATCATGGTGATTATCAGACTTTAGAAGCATTCTTCAGAGCTGGACATACTTTTTATGTTGGAAAATAACCGGGGAAAGGATCTACATTTCATCAGCAAGATCCCAGTATACAACTGTAGCAAAGCAACAATCTTCCTCTACACATACACCCCTCTATCATACCAATCCGCCTGCAGCAGCAACACTACCATATGCTACTGTGATTTGTCTCAAGGCGTCTATATCTTGACATGTGGTGATGGCGGATGCATCCATCAAGCTGAACAGGACAGGGATTGAGAGATTAGAAGCTTTACTGCTGTCCTCGCTGTCAGCAACTGACGACAACCAATGTGACGCTGTCGGGCGAACTGTAGTACATTTTTAAAGATCCTGTTATGGGTGTGGATGCGTGGATTCATATACACACATTCACACCGTGTTGAATCTTTCTGTAGCTGTCTCTGAGGGTGCTCACTTCAGTAGTAAAAACACCTAATGATCAGGGGCACTATGATAAGTCACCATCAGCATGTAAAATGCTCCAGGGTAAAAGTTAAAATTTAAAATGTTGATGCTGAAGTTATTCTTAATGAAAAGCGTAGATCTGGCTTACGTTTACCCATGGCTAAAACAAACTAGAACTTGTTTGTTAGCTAAGTGAAGTACCTCTGACTCATACTGGACAAAGTATAATCACAACCTCTAAAAACAAAATCATTAGTGAAGTCCAGTTTGAACCTGTTAGCACGAAATAAATCTTGTATATTTGACATTCACCAAAATATCCTTAAAGGCCACATGAATAAATTTTTTGTCCACTTGGGAACAGTGGAACAATCTAACACATAATATATTATCACCTTAAAAAGTGAACTTTATAGCAAACAACTGCGCATTTACACATCCAAGAGTCACAACCCAACATTAGCATGCATTAAAAATTGAATGAAAAGGCGACATTTTATTATGCTGCTTTGGTAGCCTACCTGTTGGCTGCCCCTTTGGATTCACTGGAAGCTGCCAGTCCCGCTCTCTCTGCTTCGTTCTGCCAAAACACATCCTGCTGCTCGATTTTCTCCTGAATTAGAAGATAATGCTTATCAAACACATGCATAATTATTTGTGGTGTTTGCTATGTTGAGAGTACCTGGAACTTGAATTCAGGAACAGGACTACATGAATATGTGGCAATGGCTTCATTGTAAGTTATAGGTAACAAGCACGTGATACAGCTAATAACCGCATAATTGGCCTACCTGCTTACCTCTGCCTGTGTTTTCTCCAGTTTCTAACATAACTGAAGTAATTTTCGTGGACATCTTTTCCCAGCAGATATAATAATTTGTAACAGGCAGAGGGGCACTGTGTTGTGGATCCTCTTGACAAATTTTGGGAAAAGTCACCAATGGAACAAACGTGCACAGCAGTTCTTTGACCATGTGTGTGTTGTAGTGGCAGTTCCCCCTGACACACAGTAAAGGTGAAAAAAAAAAGAACCAAGCAACAGGGTGGGGTGGAGGGAGATGTTATCATCCCATCTTTCTTATTAACAGTCTCAGATTGAGCTTGGACTTAAGTGCTCCAGCGTCAATTTCCTCCACCTTGTCCTACATGGACTGATAATCAGTACTGTTGAGCATTACAGAACAAAGGCATCCACTCAAATAATAATCTGTCTAGAGTGGCATTTTTCCCCAAATAACACAAAACATTTGAGACATTTTCTCATTTTCAAAGATATTTTAGAAGCCCCCCAACGGTGCTCCATGCTTGAACCGAGTTTATTACGGTTTTGAGAATGTCTGAATTATACAGACATCTGCCCACTATATTAGATAAGTGATCCGTCTTTTAGTCACACAGTTGCTTCCATGCTTCAACCAAAGAGGACATGATTGTGAATTTAGGGCATTTACTGGATGTCCTCTATATGAATCCAGCAACTTAGGTTAACATAAAATGGGCAGTTAGGGTCAATGTTGATACATTTTTTAATTAGGACAGCTATTGTATAATGCAGTTTCAGTTTGGTGTGTTTTTAAATACCTTGGAAAGAAGCAGTGCCCATTCCCAAAAACAGAAAAATAAACGATTCAATATATTCTGAAATAGCTATTCACTGAAACCATTAGGATCTGTACAACATTAATTTAATAAATTATTGAGGACAAAATGGTATCTAATAACTGTGTAGTTGAGTGTATGATATCACTGTCTCTGCGAGTCATTTCACCCATGCTGTTCGTGGTCCATTACTGTAATATGAGTCAACTGAATGGGTTAAAGTATTGAATATGCTGTGAAAACCGTTGCTTTATTTTTGCTGCTCTGTGATTCCTTCACACTTAGCAGAGCCTTTTACACCAATAAGTTAAACAAGGAATATAATGTAATTTTAATGAATTTGATTAGGATGATACGAAATAAATCATTTGTTTAAAATTATAAAGGGTAAAATGTCTCAACAGCAGATGATTCTTTTGATACTAGTTACAAAGCACTTCACAAGGCCTGCAACAAACATTTGTGAGAAGTAAATATTTTAGATTGTAGATTTTTAGATTATTAGGACTGGATTGTATTTTACTCTGGAAATAAGTATCTATCAAAGTGTGTTAACAGTCGAGATCAGCATGTCATTCTTAAAGGAGGCAGTGACGAAAGCTTTTTTTTTGTACATTAACATGATTGTTAGCTTAGGATGTGCTTGGGGCATTATATTCAAATTCCAGGCGAAAACACCACTTTGTAACATGACTGTGATCTGAGGACGTGTCTAAGACAGTATGCTAAATGCCAGAATTGAATTAACATTTGCGTTTGGTCACATGTGTTTGGTTTGTGGTTTGTCACTTGAGAGCATTTCAGGGAGAGAGATGCTGAATGTCTAGAGAGAACACCACTCTGGGCCTCCTCCCGCGAACTGTACGTTTAAAAGAATGATTCATCGCACAGTTGACTCTGTTATTGTTATTAAAATTTTCTATTATACATTGTACTATTTTTTGTCAGTATTGATTAATCTTCGATTATTTTTAGCCATGGTAACGCCGTGGCTTTAAGGACGGCAATGTGAGTCTAGTGGCTGATCGGTCCAACACGTTCTAAAGACATTCATGCTCCTAATGACTTTGGTAATGACATTTAATCAAGTCAAAAGTTTGTCATAAATATGTCCATTAATTTGGTACAAGGCACACAGCGTTCTCATCAGCCTCAGCTGTACTATTTCATTAAGGCTAAATAGCTAAATTTTAGCATGCTAACATGCTATACCCAGATGGTTAAGGTGGAAAACATTCTACCTGCTAAACGTCACCATGTTAGCATTATAATTGTCAGTTTGTTAGCCTCACAGTCTGATCAAATACAGCCCCATTGAGCTGTTAGCTCAGTCCGTGAGGACTTGTCTGTGGAGCCGGAGGGTCGCTTGTATATGTCTAGCATGGACCACTGCTGAAGGTGCCCCTGAGTAAGCCCCCTGTTCCCCTGGCACTTCACAGTAGCTGCCAACTGCTCCTTATTAGGATTGGTGAACCACAGAGAACAAATTCTGCATGCATTGTACTGTGTATGAACTATCTGTGGCCAATAAAGTTGACTATCATTCTTTGATGTTTAGTCCAGAAACATCAGAAAATAGAGGAAAAATCACGATTACAAGTTGGAAGAGCCCAAGGTGACATCTTCAAACTGCTAGTTTCGTCTGACCAACAATCAGAAAAACCAAAGACATGAAATTTGCAGGGATATAAAACAGGGGAAACCAGCAAATTCTCGTTCAACTGTTGACTGTTAACCTTTTGTTGATCTATAAATTGACTAATTGTTTCAGCTGTACACTGTAAACAAATATTTACTGCACAAGTCATAAAAGCAAGTATAGTCACACAGTATTACATAAGATCAAAATAAGACCAAAAAGGGAGGTCGAGGACAGTATTTTCATTTTCAATTTAACATCATTTAACCAACGTTATCTGTTTTACACTCTTCCACAGACCAAAAAATCATCTCTTTTAAATGTTTTTTCTTGCAGCAATAGAAGCTTTATTCGTTCTTCAAGGAGTTTTGTAGCGTACACCCCCCCTAACTGTTGTAGATGGAGCCATCTGGGAGATGGGCGGTTTGGCTCCTCTGAGATCGTCTGTCAAGCTTTAGCGCAGCCTCTCGCATTTGGCTTCATCTCTGTGGGATTCTCTGTAGATTCAGGTTGCTTTTCTTCTTCTTTTTTTAATTTTGGCATCCTGTGGCTGACTAACGGGATGCCCGTGGAATGAATAACGGTGACTCTGCACATGAATATACAATTGCCGGAAAAAGTATGTGAACCCTTTGGAATAACCTGGGTTTCTGCATAAATTTGTCATAAAATGCGATTTTCATCACTTTCATCAAAGTCACAACAATAGACAAAGACAGTCTGTGTAAAATTATACCACACAAACAAATATATGTTTTCATGTTTTTATTGAACACACTGAGTAAACAGTTCAGGGTTTAAAAAGTATGTGAAGGCCCCTAGGCTACTGACTTCTCCAAAAGCTAATTGGAGTAAGAAGTCAGCCAAAGTTAAGTCCAATCAATGAGATGAGATTGGAGTTGTTGGTTAGAGCTGCCCTGCCCTATAAAAAATAATGGTGGCCACACAAAATATTGACACTTTGGGCCCAATTTGGACATTTCACTTTGGGGAATACTCACTTTTGATGCCAGCGGTTTAGACATTAATGGCTGTGTGATGGGTTATTTTGAGGGGACAGCAAATTTACACTGTACAAGCTGTACACTCACTACTTTACATTGTAGCAAAGTGTCATTTATTCAGTGTTGTCACATGAAAAGATATAATCAAATATTTACAAAAATGTGAGGGGTGTACTCACTTTTGTGAAATACTGTACTTTTTCCTGCGACTGTACATACATTAACAGCCACGCTGCATCCACTGTGCATGAAAACACAAATGAAGTTAGTTCACAATGACTTTCTTACTTAAACAACCTTGGTTAGAGGTTAAAGGTAAATTCTACAAGCTCACAATGAAGTCGTCCTTTATTTTTAGAGCCTCAGCCACAGTTTAATCAGGGTGGTTTTGTTAGTCAGCCTTCTAATGTGATAAGATGAAAGATCTTTGTCTGCCTTGCTTCATAGCCAGAATAATACAATATATTTTGTAGTGAAAAACAGCCCTATCCACTCCTAGCATATTGATAACATTTTTCTAATGCTTTGCCACTTTTTTTGCAAATTGTCCAACAAATGTGATCCCGTATTTTGAATTATAAAACCACAAACAAGCTGATCCACAAAAAACAGAATCCAAGCGCAAAAAATAATAATAATTATTTGTTGCTGGCTTGGTAAAATAATGGCTGGTATAATATAATGTAATATATTATATAGTAACTGGTATTTACAATTATACCAAGGCCATTTCAGATTGACAATAAACAAAATGCGGTGGAAATCGGGAAGCAATTGAGCAGCTGATCTCATGTTGTCAAACTGAACTAATCAGATGTTTTCTGGAGAGTGAGTACATACCATGATTTAGACAGAGAAGAGACAGAAAAGATAAAGAGAGAGAGAGAGAGGGAGAGAGACATAGAGACAGAGATAAGATAAGAGAGAGAGGGAGCGAGACATAGAGACAGAGAAAAGTGAGAGGGGCACTAGACATTCTTAAATGCTAATACGTGAAGATGGTCCAGGTGCAGTAGAGGTACCATCTGTTTATCCAAACACAGCATGTCAAATATGAAATATTCATTATGATTCATTGAAACACACAAGCATACCATGCATGCTGTATTTCAATAGGGCCTGAGGCTGTATCCATATGCAATAAGCTGAGAGCTGAATGTACCTGTCAGCGTGTGTGTGTTTGTGTGTGTGTGTGTGTGTGTGTGTGAGAATGGTAGCATGTGTGCCCACATAAATGACTATCTGGATTTCAGTGTGGCTGTTATTAAGGCTGAGTGACTAATTCCTTCATGTCAGCTCTGATTACGATCGTTTAGCGTCTCATTGCCAGACCTACACTATCTCAACAATATGACAGTGTTGTTTCAGCAAAGGAGAAATGTCCCTATCATTCTGTCATAACTGTAAAACAAGTATTATTGCTTGTTTGAATCTCTTAAGCCAATCAGAATCGTCCATTTTGGGAGAGACTTTTGTCATGAGGTCTTAATAATTTTCTGGGAGGTTTCCTGGAAAGAAATATGTAATTTTCTAGTAATAATAGATAAAATAATGTAGACATATGATGTCTATGAAGATTCTCAGTCATCCAGGTCATAGTTATCCAACGAAGGTTAAAGTCAAGGGCAACTGGACTTGGTTGAAGATACTGGAAGATGTTTCGTCCCTCATCCAAAGGACTTCTTCAGTTCTGACTGACTGGCAGGGAAACTCAGCTATTTAACCTCAGTGGGGTCGTCGGCCCGGGTCATCGATACCGCTGGTTCGTTAGTGTTCCTTGTTCCTGTGACGACAGTCGTTACAGTCGTTAAGACTACCTGTGGACAAGACTGAACGACCATCGTTGGCATCTTCACCTGAGGTCAATAGGTTACGTTTGTTGAGTTTCCTGGGAAGTGATGAAAGGACAGCATTGTAAGTGGGGGATAAGTGGTGGCGTAGACCCC
>NC_060158.1:22506721-22541968 GCF_021292245.1 Micropterus dolomieu | reverse complement strand
CTGTGTTTTTTAAACCCAAGAACACACTAAGACAGATGCTGGTCCACCCCAAAGACCGCACACCCAAACACAAGAAAAGCAATCTAGTGTATGCGGTCCAATGCAGTGAGGAATGCACAGACCTGTATTTTGGGAGACTAAACAACCACTACACAAACGCATGGCTCAACACAGAAGGGCCAACTCCTCAGGCCAAGGCTCTGCAGTCTACTTACATTTGAAGGACAGAGGACACTCGTTTGAGGACCACCAGGTGCACATTTTAGACAGAGAAGATGGATGGTTTGAAAGAGGTGTCAAGGAAGCCATCTACACCAGGGTTGAGAAGCCGTCATTGAACAGGGGAGGGGGTCTACGCCACCACTTATCCCCCACTTACAATGCTGTCCTTTCATCACTTCCCAGGAAACTCAACAAACCTATTGGCCTCAGGTGAAGATGCCAACGATGGTCGTTCAGTCTTGGCCACAGGTAGTCTTAACAACTGTAACGACTGTCGTCACAGCAACAAGGAACACTAACGAACCAGCGGTATCGATGACCCGGGCCGACGACCCCACTGAGGTTAAATAGCTGAGTTTCCCTGCCAGTCAGTCAGAACTGAAGAAGTCCTTTGGATGAGGGACGAAACGTCTTCCAGTAGCTTCAACCAAGTCCAGTTGCCCTTGATTTTAACCTTCGTTGGATAATGTAGACACAGTTTCACTTAGTAAAATTCCAATAATTTAATTCCAAGTAATTACTAGAAAGTATTTTACTCTGAGCACTGTCTGTCAGTTTGACACAAAACGAAGCCTTTGCCTACAGTTTAATACACAGTATTTGGAGAGCAGAGTTTACAGTAATACATACTATATAGTAAGTAAGTAATACATAATTACTGTTTATTAATTATGTTACTACTTTCAAAAACTGCTTGAACTGCTACTCACCTGACTGAATTCTAACTATTTACCTTTTTCGACATATTTTTCAGATTTTCTCTGAGCTATGGGAGCCTAGAAAACAACAACAGAAAGTGGAAGGAGAAACACAATACAGGTCCACATCTGGTCAGTGAGATGAAGGGCCTGTCTGATCAGACCCATCTGCTCTGAGTGGATCATCATTCAAACGTTAAGTAGGTAGTGAATCTGTGAGTAGTGAGTCTTTATCACTATCACCTTTTGTTTCCATCCTTTGTTCTAAACTTCTCTACAGTGTTGTGTCTACACCTCTCATACAGATCTCCTGCCAATCAAACAGTACTCAGCACTATGACATCCCTTATCTCTTATTTTCTGTTAATGCTATTTCTGTAGGTGTCAGTCTGTTTAGCCAGCGCTCAGACTAATTACCCACCTCTTCTATTTATTCTTTTCAAAGCAGAAATAAAAGTTGATGTTACTTGAGAAAGACCTGTCAGACAGCTGGTGTTTATAACAGCAAATATTGTGAGGCTTTTATCAAGGTTACAGATTGACTCACTACTATGGCACTACCGAAGCCCTGAGAGACAAGTGAGAAAGTGTTTGTTGTAATACTCATTTCAGCCACAAATGGCATGTTCTAAATAGGACTTAAATCATTCATATTTTCTTCCAGGTGAGTTTTAATTACTCCATCCACTCTAAACACAAGGTACACATATTGTGTGTTAGCAAGTTAAGTAACATGACTGTCAAGTCTTTCAATTGGATAGAAATGTATTTTAAAGCTCAGTTAGGCCATTTTTTCAGAAGCATTTTTTCCTATGCATTTCTTGAAAATCTTTTTATATCCCCACAGCAAACAATAAATCAAATGCTCTCACGCAAAAAAAATAACAAATCTGGTATCTGTGGCTGTGACAGGACTGTAATAAGCGCGGACAATCAATAGCTGGCCTATCCCTACCTGCCTACCTGCCTACCTGCCTACCTGCGTGCACTCTGCCTATGCACTCATTGCACATGAAAATGTGTTTTGGGGGAGTGGCTTTGGAGGGAGGCCTGAACAGAGGGATTGGGATTATTTCAATTGAATACTTTCAAAATATAGCTGTCTCTTGGTGGTTTCTTCAGTGTTGCCTACCTAGCTTAAATCTGCACTAATTTGCCGTTAGTGTTAGCTATACTAGCTGAAATGAATGTTCACCTGTAAAAAAAAAACTTAAAAGCTTTTAGTCCCATTTAGAACATGGGGTAGTGATGCACTTCAGCCTCATGTGGCCAAAATGAGTACTACAACAACAAACACTTGGAAATGAAAGAAAAAGAAAATGAACATCCCAAAACATTTTTTTCTCCTTTTTAAAGGTTCAGTGTGTAAGTTTTAGTGGTATCTAGTGGTGAGAGTTGCGAATTGCACCCCCCCTCCCCATCCAAGTGAGTGGTATAGCTATGGTGCCTGAGACAGGACAAAAGATGTCTTCTGTGAGATAGCAGAGAGTTGCCAGTTGAGAAATCAGGTTTCTTTACATTGATATATTAAGAAATTATATTTACTTGATTATTCAGTAAAACCACGTTATTGTGAATATTATTGTTACTTGTTCATTAAACAACAGCCACATCAAGAAGTTAAGTGTTACATGATGTCTCATTCTCCTGTAATACATTATTTTATTGTACTGTAATCATACTTTTTGTTACATCTTGGGAGGGTTGGCTCATCTGGACCAACATACCAAAGTAAATGAAGAACATCTCAAAAAATATCACATCTAGTGCATCAAGTATGACCACTGACAGATAACAGGACAATGTAAGCCTCACTGTTTCTAAACCACAGTCCATTATAAACCACAAAATACATGAAGTTTATAAAGGCATTGTCAGGTGAGGATCTCTCGCTTTGTTTAATTAATTAGATAAGCAGTCTGCAAATCTTACCAAAATGTCTTTTAATTTTTTACTACAACAGAAACACAAAGTAGTATTGATTGCCATAATTTCAGCTTGTGGTAAAATGGTGCTACATTTTTAATGGGCATTTAGCATGTGAAAGTACAAATTACACATTTGTGTGCACAGTAGCAAAGCACCATCCAAAAACACAACAACGTTTTTAAAATACAAATTCGGAAAGTATTCATTATTGATCACTTTATAGGCACATGTTATGTGTCACTATTAGCAGTAAAATAAATACATGGTTTCCACCAGGGCAGTATTCAACAGAACTTTAGCTGCTGATCTGAGCTTCCCTGCTGTTGCCGTTTTATTGCCAATAATATTCATCAGCTGTTTGTCTCAGGAAGGTGAGGGCACATTTCTGTCCACGTTGCAAAGCCATAACAGAGCGCTGTAGAAAAACTACATTAAATTACTTTCATTTGCATCGCTAAAGTCCAACTAACTTAATTACCTGTCCAGCAGAAAACAGACAACTTCAGCTCCACTTTGAAAACATCTGTCCCACATGAAAGCCTTCCATCTCTGAAAATCCACACCGATTATGTCCGGGATTTTTTGCCGTCAGCTGTTTGTATCTGTCCCGACTCTTCTGGCTTCATGATAGAAAGATCCACAGACTGTTGGCTCTCTTGCTAAATAACACGTGTGCTCGTTCATTTGTCCAAATGTCACTTCTCTTTTTACCTCTAATTAACCAGAGGACTACTCAGAGACTGTTTATTATGTTTATTATTATTATTATTATTATTATTATTATTATTTCCTCTTCTACTTCTACGGATGCATTTAATGTAGTGACTGGCGTCTACACTGCCAGAATTATACAAGCAGAAGAACGCCCTGATGACGAAACACGCTCTGTAGCGCTGTTTGTCCGTTGTCGGCTATTGTAGAAACATGACGACATAATACTGCTACCTCAATAGAAGGGGGTGCCCGCGGTTATGTAGATAAAAATGGCTCATTCTAAGGTAATAAAAACATAATGGTTCATTATGTAAGGTCTTTACACACCACTGAAAACATAGTTATGCATACATTATACATAGTTATATTATACTGCCTTTCTGTCGATAGATCCTCAGAAATATTACACACTGAACCTTTAACAGATGAAACATTTTTTAATGAACTTTATTTATTTTATTATTTTAATGAAGATTATACTGGCAACAAAACTAAGATTAAAAATCTTCGAGAAAAAAACTAAGAAAGGGGATCACCAGAATATATTTTCTTCCTTGCCTCTCAGGGCTTCCGTACCCTTCTGTGTTCTATTAAATATTAAAATACACATTTATAGATCGTTGTGGATCATCTTGTGGTGACATTGATTTGACTACTCTTTCCAAGGTCATGCATTTCTAATGCAATCTAAACTTTCAAGCCAACGTGGACAAGAAGTCAGTGCTCAGAAAGATGAATTTCCATGACAACTGGGCAAACTCTGTCTGCTGAGGATGATAATATGACATGATCAAAATCACCAGAACTGCTACCATGATGATGTCACCAACCATCTTGGTTTTGGACTTGAAAACTACAAATGAGTAAACAGAAATTCTGATTTGTGAAGAGGGAGTGGAGTTTGAAAGACCATGCATCCTTGCCTCCTTACTAATTACTGTTCATCACACATTCCTTCTTCTTTATGCAGTAGCAGGGTTTCTTAGTCATTACAAAACATTCTCTCTCAGCTAGACCTGCTGAAGTGTCTGGACTGAAAATGTACCAACTTCAGGTGTCATGCTGTGAAACTGGCCTCGGGCAAAAAGAGACGTTCCCCAGAGTGAGTCATAAAGTATCACATTATCAGAAGTAAACAGGCTTTGTTTCAGAACCTCAAATAGAACCAGGATGACATTATACACAAGTCCTGAATGTCATCCTGGCTCTCACCACCACCGATCAAAATCTTTTGAATTTGATAGGTTGAATTGGGTCTAGTTAGATACGCTAATGGCTGGTTTCCAGTACCTTTGAGTTCCTCAGCAGCAGTCACGGGGATCACTGACACCCGTAATCTACCTCACCACGACACACCAAAGCTCTCTCTGTCCCATTCTCTCTCTCTCTCTGGACAGTGCATGTCTTCCCGTGGAGTCAGCTTGGACACGTTTCTTCTGGTGATTGCCAAATTTGTGTCATATTACAGCTCTGAACTCTCACAGAGCCAATGGCTGCCAAACCCCACTAACGCCTAATGAATTATACATCCTGTGGGAGAGCGAGCGAGGGGGCAGCGGCAGAGGAGACGAGTGTGTGTGTGTGTGTATGTGTGTGTGTGTTCCAAAATCAACAAATCCCCTGCTGTCCTCAGCATTCAACAAGTGTTTAGAAATGGATGACAAGACGAGCCCAGTGAGAGACCTCAAGAGAGGAGAGAGAAAAGTAATCTTGTATGATGAGTTTAGATGACTGACACTAATTTGTTCGTTAACATGGGTGTGAGACACCACACTCTCACGCACACACACACACACATGCACAAAAAAAAACACACGTCAGGATCCTTTGCCCATTGACTGTCTGTTGGTCATTCAAATTCAGCAAAGCTGGCAGGGAAACTCAGCGATGCAGACTGACAGTGACATGATGGAGCAGTCGCAGGCTGTTTATCTGCTGCAGTCCCACCAGTTTGTTTTCTCTGGTCCAAACCTGAGACTGTTTTTTTTAAGCATTCATAATGGTCAGTTATACAGAGCAAAGTTTTAGTGAACACTGACCGAGAGTTTGGTTGACCTGTTGACCTGTGAGGCTGTCGATTTTGGTGTTGAGTGAAAGAGATGAAAACAAATAGTCTCTCTAGCTTTAACTGAGCATGATGGGATTAGGCTTGATTTACTGTTCCTCATATTTGTAACAAGACCTATTGGCACAATTTACAATTTGTTTGCATAAACACCACAACCATAAACTGGACTATGAAGCTGATCAGACAAGTTGTGAACAAACCCTAAGGTCAACCAAGCTTATTTGGAAGAGAAAAGTAAGGCAAATGCAATTTTGTCCCCCAAAACCACGCCACAGTTTTCAGCTTCACCTCTTGGACTTTCTGGCGCTCAACATAATTTCCATCATCACTAAAAGAAGTGATGGCTGAAACTATGAAAATAAGACCCAGATGTAATAAACTACAATAAAGAAATCCTTTAGGGTGGGGCCTCTCTCACCGTTTGTTGTTTATGTTAGCATCACACTTGTATAATAATAATAATAATAATAATAATAATAATAATAATAATATAAAGGAATATAATCATATGATAATCATTTAATTTATTCTTTCATCACGCAGAGCTATTATGTATCAGATGTTAATATTGTCTTGTATTTTGTTTGTGTTTTTGGTGTTGGAGGCTCAGATTTTGTTTTCATTTGTAACCAGCTGCATTGCAGTTCTGTTGAAAATATGTTTTCTGTACTGACGCCCATTTTGAGCATCCTGGTGCTGTTATTTGAGTTCAGATAATGTTGTTTCCATCTGGACAAACAAAACAGAGTAAACACTCTTTCATGGTCTGAATGTGCTGTGTTCATTACATCCACAGATGTTCCCCTCAATATGATGTACTTCAGTCAGCAAATGACAAGACCATGTCGCATGCAATAAGTTATATGATCATTTCTCTGGAGATGATCAATATTTAGTTATTTTGTTAAGATTGTGTTTGATATTCACAATAGCAGAGATCAATAGACATTCTGTGTGTTCCCTTGATCAGAGATAATGATTTCTCCTTTTATTGGCCTGTTCCTTCTTGTATCACAGATATCCACATACAGTACATCTGACGTCTTACGTGCACCTCATCTACACACAATACAGTATGTGTTCATCAATCTGAATGACAATTATGGCTTGTGTTTAATATTTAATGTTTGTTTTTTCTAATGGATTTCTACTTAACTGTATAACTGCATTAACGTGCAGATCTATTCTGAGGACCAGATAAACGCCAGGAAGATATGCACATACAAAATGTGATGAATTAAAGGGGCTATATGTAGTTTTTCAATGAAATAACTTATTAATAAATCAAATTTTTATTGCCTTTGTGTCAATGGGCTGTAGCCGCACTTAAAAATGAAGCACATGCCCGCTTTCTCTGTTGCTTGGAACAGCCACTGTTCGGCTTTTAATGTGAAGGTACTGGGTCAGGATGTAGCCCTGTGTGCCTCTGAGCCTCTCTCTGACAAAAGCGACAACACCGCAGCTAACAAAAATCAGTTCACTAAAACTTCCAGCAAAACACAAAACCCATCAGACCGAACGAGATTCAGATGATGTTGATGAAAACAGTCAACATCAGAAAGAAAACATTAGCTTGCCGGCTAACACCGAGCAGTTGCTAACATTATCCACCGGTATTATTTCAAAGTGTTGATTTTAGCCTGCAAGAAATGATGTAACGCTAAAAAGCAAATGTGGAGCAATTAGTTTACTAGCTTATAGTGATACAGGGCAGAGGCAGCCAGCTAACTTTATATTAGCTCGGACCTGCCACCGTTTGCTTCGTTAAGTTCAATTTAGAATTTATTGTCGTTTTACTGATACTCAGGTAACATTACAGTTTACAGTACTGCAACAAAACAGAGCAGAACAGCTACACAGAGGAAAACCCATCCACTACAGTAACTTACTGCGGTCTAAAGCTTGATTTATACTCCTGCCTAGATGGCATGGCCATGCATTTATACTTGCGCGTCAGTGTCTCCGTCATTCTGCAATTACACCCCCAAATGCTAGTTGGCGGTAGTGCTACAGCGTCCACTGTGTTGACTTTTGCCGGCCGAGAAAGCTAACTTCCACTTTAGCCATCCACTAATGTCAATTGGGGTAAAATTGTATACATGTGGATGGTGTAGCCCTTTTCAAATGTTAATGGATCACATTCCTGAGCCTCCGGTGAGCCTCCGTCGGCTAAATGCAATCACTGTAAAGTTATCATGTAATGAGCATGGATTGGTTCAACCTCAAGCTGATAAATATATTACTGTAACATTGCAGTAGGAGTTCACCTGAGTTTCCAGTATGTTATGTGAAGTTGTCTCCCTGTCTGCCTATAGCCGCTGTCACTCTGCCCTTTTCTGGGATGATTGTGCCGATATGTGGTGTTCTGCGCTGTATGAAAGGTACAGAGCTGCTGTTGATCTGCCTCTGAGGTGGGAACATTGAAGTAACAGAGCCTGAACATGTCTGGAGAAACACCACAGTCAGTATGCCGGTGTTTCCACATTTATTGTGGGATCTCTGTATGAAAGCAGTTGGGATTATGATCACTCATGAGTTCAAGCGAGCACGCGTACAAATACGCCTGGTTGCAATATTAAAACCACACAGCTAGTGGCCGCTGAAAACTCCATATTTAAGTAAACCAAATCAAAATTATTACACTAAAATCAGAATCAGAGCTACATTTATATCTATATAATGCCAGTGTTGAAGTGGTGAATGAAATGATGGGTGAGCTCTCAGCACAAGGCAAACCATCCTTATTACAAGTTAGAAATTACAAGTCCTTTATAATTCTAGAAAAAAAACATTAATTTGCTGTTCGCTAAACCGCTCCTTTGATTGTCCAACAGCAGATTAGCCTGCAACCCAAAAGCCTTTTCTCCTGTGATGTTAAAAGTGATGTCCTAACACTAGCCCTAATTAGTTCCCCACTGAAATACAATAACAATACTTTCTCTTTATTTCCATGTCTTCTACATGGATCTTTAATTGATGAGAATGTTTTTTCTCCAGTTGTGTCCAGAACCAGTCACTCACAATCCCTATGTAATGGACATTCAGTTTCACTTAAGAGCGAGCCTTGAATTGAGATTGAGAATTGAGACACTACTTATCATCATCATTTGGCATCATCACTGACCGCTGTAGAGTCGCACAACTGTAATTTTTGATCCATAAAATGCAGCACATTGCACTCTGGGATTGTTAGCAGAAAGTAGTGTAATTTGTGAGTGCAATATAGTGGACATACTGTATCTACACACAGAATTCAGACACTCAAACAAAATGGTGGACAGTAATTGTTGTGCAATATATAGTAAATAGTGATCAATTTCGGACGCAGACTCAGTCTTTCAGGACAAAATAGCATATGAATAACATGGCAATATCTGACATCATTTCGGGTGTGATGATGATGCTTTTTATGCTTTTTTGCATGTCATTTCATATTCTTATTTTAACTTACCAACGTAAGTTAGCATACATAAAGTATTTAACTTACATCACGTACATAACTTATTTATGTAACTTGATGTACTTATTTTAACCAAAACCACGGTCTTTTCCTAAATCTAAAGTAAACTTTGGTGCCTAAAACTAACCAAACTTTCTACCATGACAATGAAGGTCACCTGATTGTAACGACAATGGTCAACTGGCGAGGGTCACATGACTTTGTCCTTTCCGACATCCACCTGTAACAGCGTAAATGACACGCAAAAAACTTGAAATGCATAAACATGACACACAAATATCCAGCGTGTTTATTTATAAGCATTCCCATGAGATCACGTTGTTCAACACAATACCATCTTGCCTATGTAGTCATATTTAAGCTTAATAAACTCATGGAGCTCACGTTAGTTCAATTAGCTACATCGAGAAAAATCATTATAGAAAATAAACAGTCGCTGGCTAGAAAAGAGCCTCTGTCATGTCTGAAATACTGCTTGATTGCAGGGCGGGGCTTGGTGTAGTGTGTACCTGAGTAGCTGGTTGCCAAGAATTCCACCATGAAGACGAATGTCAACCTAAAGGAACAAATTATAATCTTCATTCTGCACATAAAAAAGACTCACCCGCATAAATGATCACAGTGACCCGAGGCCGAGGGTGTTCACTCTCACTGCGCTGTTCTTACTGCACAGCAACAAACCAACCAAAGAAAACAGACAACAAACTGCATCTTCTTAGTGTGAAAAACACATACACAAGAGTTTTCACTCTTTATCGCAGGAGTTTATTCATTTTGACAAGAGGATACAGCATTGAGCACGCAGCCACTGCTCCTGTTTATCCCCTGGCAAATAAATGTCACCTGCAAATTTTGCTGCATTTTTATCCAAATAACATAAAATAACATGGAAGTTATGGTGCGTCAAAGGCAATGAGACAAACAGGTCATATGATCTTAACAATTGCCTGTTACGTTTTAAACTCATTCTTTTATTCATACACTACTCTAAAATCTATGGTCATTATCCATCCTGTATTTTCTTTTTAATCACATTTCATCCAGTGATGAGGGTCTGATTGCAGCCATGGTGAGTCAGATTTCAGTTTGAGCGTTTGATAAAAAGATTGTTTAATGTGTCTCTTTGACACAAAAGAAAATACAGTTACACGGCTATTGCAATGGAGCTGGTTTAAGTGAAGCAATAAAATCATCATGGATATCTTTTCCCTGTGTGATGCCTGTGTTTGCTCAGTGGGAGTAACCTATTTCCACTCTCCTCTGTCAGCAGTGACACACCACAGGATCATTTATAATTCAGCATCAAGACCAAGTAGAGCCAGAGGAGGCACGCGGATGGCTTTCCAACAGACGCCGTAGTGGAGCAACAATTACCAGCCTCTCTTGCCTCTCTCCTCTCCATCCATGTATGCCTGTGCTTACACATGCAGGCACACATACAGGGCGTGACATTTCCCAGCTTTCATACAAGTGCAGTGGAGAGAAGGTTAACGTCAGTAGACCTTTCTGTCCTACAGATGCTAACTGGTGTGTTACACAAAATGCACGCACGTTGTTGTTCATTTACGCATGTTGGAAATGTCTGCCCGCATCTGCAGGAGGCTGTGTCTCTTCAGTGATAAAAAGGTTTCAGTTTATCTCATCATTGTGATCACAAACCCTCCTGAATTAACCGTTTTCCCCTTCTTTCTGCAAGCCTTTCACTTATTTGCATCTCACGCCGCCTCTTCATAAAAAGCTCTTTTAATTGCACAGAAATGTGCCATGATTTAATGAACCCTCATCAACTTAATTGGATGAAAAATATTCACACATACTTAACGTAGCCTGCTGACTGCACACATACACTCATAAACACACGCAAGCGAGCCACGCAAACACAAATGTGCACAATAACATACTTGCATGCTGAATTAGGCTGTAGCAGAGCTATCATTTTTTATGTTGACACTTTGGATGTGCAGGGAATAGCTTCCTGGCTGAAGTTGCTTCACTCTCTGAGTCCATAATTGGAAAAGAGGCATATTTGAAACAGCAACCATAACTTCAGGTCTCCTCAGTTGGACATCTTGTCTAACTGCCTATCAAGCAAGTATTGATCAGATAGTTTCACTGAGAGCTATTCGTCAGCTAAAATGATGGTTAGTGGAATTAAACTACAAAGAAGGATTCACATTTGTACTGGTGAGTTACAGGCCAAAAGATGCACAGTAGATATGTGCTTGTAGAAAGCAAGGCATGCACACACTCACGCTGATTCTCATTTTTATTTGGACAGTCCACAGAAACAACAGACAACTCTGCCTTCATCATGGTTGTGTCCCCAGATACAAATACTTTTCTAAATAAGAAAGTGCTGCTGTTATACAACAAGTCAGGAAAAGAACATGCCGAAGATCACGACATGCAGGAATAGTTTGCAAGAATGTAGCTGAGGGCAAAAACATAGCTGCTCAGCGCAAATAGAAATATAAAATCCATTCTGTAAATAATATCACAGAAAAGAGAATAAAGTAGGAAATCCAATAATTTTTTCTACAGAAGTTATATCATGCTACAAGTTCTAGCATAACCTATTTTCCATTTGATTGATGTTAATGGATGTTTAAAAGCTGCCCCGGGCAACATTTTTTCTCCTTCTCTCACCACTGTCCTTTGACAGTACGGGAACCTGAGCGTGAACATAAACACTGACACCCTGCTGAAGATCTGAGCTAACAGGTTACAGGTTCAAGAGCTAAATTCAGCTCATATACTTTGACAGGCAGGTGATAAATCAAAATGAAGGGGGAAAAAAGAATAAATGGAAAAACATAAGGAATGGAGATGCTTCCATGCAAGTGTGCCATAAGAAACAATTAAGCAATAAATAGCCAGTTACACTCTGTGACATTTATATAAATACTGAGCAGGGCCAGTTCACCAACATTTCGGCTCAATGTGGCTAGATTAAAGGTAAGTGATGTTGAATGAGGGTTCATGAGGGGGGCAGAGATGGTAAGAGCTTCAGTCAAAAAGACTGCTCAAAGTGGAGAAAAATGCGTGCCAGTACTCCCTTTATTCACATGTTGGCGCATGTTTCAAATCATCCCATTTGAATTGTGCCCTGAATTACACAAATGATAATTTTGTAAGTCAAGAAAGTCGCAGTTTGTCATAAAAAATGACAGTTCTTTTTGTGTGAAACTGCTTTATAAACTAAATCTCTTCTCTGGCACAATGTACGTCACCAACATGGCCTTATCACATTTCACCTCTTTCTTTCAGAATGTAGGGGAAAGTATTAAAAGAGGCTTGATGGCGTTACGTTATGACAGGCGTTAGCTTCATTAACATTCATTATACAACTACCGTACATATTTTTTCCTAAGTAAGGGCCCACTTCAAGTATTGAGACTCAGTGGGAAAAGGTGGGTTTGGATGGATTTATTTGCAAAATTGTTTTACATTTATCCAAATTGGTTGGTATTTGTTTGTGGATTGACAATGCATTTACTCACAAATTGACACACATATTTATTACTAGTATTGAGACTAATTTCTCTCCATAGACCGATTGTTTCCAATGGTGATTGGTGGCGGTTTTCACAGGAAAATGAGAGAAAAGCGTATTAGCTGTGTTCACTAATGGATTTCTAAGCCATCCATCTGATAATGTAGAAATCTGTGTTAGCACAAAACATAGAAGATCAACTACAGATTGCTAGGCTGAAATAAACACATGAGCTGTCTGGATCTCAGGCTTCAGACAGAATCTCCAAAAGCAGGTGAAACAATGTTTTCATTAACGCTAATCAATAGTATTGACTGTCCTAAGTCTACCAGCTGAAGTTTCTTGCTGCTAATTACTAGGTTATTACAAAGACCAGTAACACAGAGTCACTCCCTCCTTTTCCCCTTCACTCACCTTCTCTTCTTGTCTCTGACCATCTTTCATTCTTTCCCCTTTTTTCATTCACATCACTCGCACTTGAAAATTGTATCCTCTCTTCTTTTCTTACTTGTGCATCTTATTTTTACATCCTTGCAGGACATAAAAAAGGGCCTCGATGTTGTTTTAATTTCTGTCAGTAAATTAAATCAAATATAAATATAAAAGAAGTAGCTGCTACAACACATACATATTCTACTTTGTGCATTTGTATAACTGTCAGAAAAGATGGGAGGAGTAACACTGCGAAAACCTCAAGGACAAGAAGATTTGAGCAATTTGCACATGATAATACGTGTGACCATCTCCATCATAATGGGCCTATTGCTGCAGCGAGGTGAGTTCGATCTTATCAACCCGTTTGTAAGAACAAGCACACGGTGTAATAGGTCTCCCTGTCCTGTCCATACTGGTTCTTGATCTCCTGGGAGATTTATTCACATGACACGGAGAAGTCGCCTGAAGCCCGGCAAAGAAAATGAAAAGGCTACATGTGTGGAAATGAATCCTACACGTCCAGCAGAATAACACCCCTGTTTGAATAACTTCTCTTCCTTCATTGTAAGTTTTTAAAGAAGAATTATACAAAATAACACTGAAAAGCTACTTGTTTACAGCATGTTAATTCAAATATGAAACCAAACAATCAGGAGCTACTGAAAATAAATCTGCATAAGCATACTGTGTAATGAGGTTTTATTATTCCTAGCCATGCAGCAAGTTTGTAACATATGTATGGTCAGATATTACTTGGTATTACTTCTGTCAGGTATGTGTCTGCGTGTGTGTGTGTGTGTGTGTGTGTGTGTGTGTATAGAGGTATCTGGGGCTTCATCCTGCTCTGAATGCAGCAGAGAGTCGAGGTGTCTTTTCACATCGCACTTGAAACTGAATTCACATTCAATCAAGTGCTGCTGGACCACCTCTGTAGCCACACACCGCCACCACTGTCCACATGTTGGCATGTATTAAATTTTTTTTTACATTTTATTTATTTAGCTGATGCTTTTATCCAAAGTGACTTACAATTGCTATATACGTCAGATGTCGCACGCCTCTGGAGCAAGTCGGGGTTAAGTGTCTTGCTCGGGGACACATATGTGCGCTTGAAGAGCAATCGCACTTGATGATACTTTCACAAGTGTGTGACTGTGCTGAAGCAGCTCTGCGCTTGAGATGAGGATGCAGCTTTAAGGCTTTACATGGAGAGGGTCACTGACAGTGGCGGGTCCTGATGGGAAGCTATATGTGACATTGTGTGCACTTTGTCATCCAGCTCTACATACAAGAACTAATTTGAGCATGTGGCAGTGTTGCCATAGTGTGAGGTTTTTATTTTCATATTAATTTCAATTTCACTTAAAGCAATAGTTTGACGTTTTGGGGAAAATGCTTCATTGCTTGTTAGTAAGATTAGTTAGATTAGAAGATCGTTGCCACTCTTGTATGAAGCTAGCCAGTAGCCCGTTAGCTTCAATAATTAACACGTTATATCTGGTTTGTTTAATCCAAACAACTTATACAAGACAAGTTTTTTCTGATGCAGAAATTAAAAAAGGATAGTTTCACATTTTGGGAAATACACTTAGCCTTATTTCTCGAGAGTTTGAAGACAAGATTGATACCACTGTCATGTCTGTGCGTCAAGTAAGGAGCCAGAATGAGGTGGCAATTAGCTTAGCTTAGCATGAAGACTGGAGGCAGGAGAAAACAGCTAGCCTGGCCCAGTCCAACATTAAGAAACTGTCTGCCAATGTTTCTAAAGCTCACTGATTAACCAATTGTATTGAATTTGTTTGTATGTTATGTTTGCTATTAGTCGTTTGTAGTGCTACAATTATCTCTTGGCAAATAAGAGATAACAGCCATGCACAGTGACTAAAACCTGTGCTCACCAATTTGACCTCTGCCAGAGGCAGTGGCAGTGCACGGAAGTGCTGGGCGGATAGAAAAACTGTTCCCTTATCAAGAAATAATTATACACAATTAAACACATTACTCCTCCATGAACCACAAAGTTTAAAATGTCTCTTTGTGTACATAGTAAACAAGTGAATTGTAACACATTCATTTTTGAACTTTAAAAGTGCCAGTTGTTTCCCCTTACCTCCATGCTAGGCTAAGCTAACCACCTTCTGCCTTCACATCTGCACAGAAGATTTTTCTCAGAAATAGAAGTAGAGATGAGAACATAGAATGGAACAAATTGTCGCTCGGGAGGTTCCCTTTAGTGACAATAAACTTTTGTTTTAGATCACATTGTACCCTTTCTGTAAGGGAGCATTCTTCAAAAGTGTACTTTTAAGTACAGAACTGTTAAAACTATTTCTTATCCTGTAAAATGTGTTTTCAGTTGTTGTTGGCTAATTCAACCTCTGACCAGGATGAAGTTGGGCATGGCTTTACTGAAAATGATGTGAGGTCACCAAACCTGATGTACTAATAAGAAATTTAAAGGTTGTCCCACTCAAACATGCCCCCAAGCAGAGTCAAAACCAGCGATGGTGCTGTTCACTATATTTGATATTAGTGGTTGCATTAGGTCTGTTTCCAGCAAAATTTAACTGGTCGTGCAGCATGAAGGAGAAGACCTGTTGCTATGGTTACTCTCGGTTTATCATATCGTGCTCACAGATTTAAAACAGTGTATGTTTGATGTGATTCACCTGCAGCCATTCAGTTTTAGATTTTTAGTTTAGTGTTTTAATTTTTCTGACTGCTTGCTGATGCCCTTATGATTACACTTGATTGAATCTGAGATTCACTTGTTATTGCAGAGGACTTTGTATAAGCATCCTTGGCCTCCTTCCTATCCTGCACATATCCATTTATGTGTTTTGAAATAAACAAATCAGAAACATTGAATGCATGCTAGGTAGCCTATACCTTTATTCATTAAAGTAATTAAAAATTTTGATAATCTGTTCTTAATTCTTCACAAATTCTCTACATTTTTGTCGGGTTCCAGCAACTTGTTGTATTTAAAGGTTCAGTGTGTAAAATTTAGAAGGATTTATTGACAGAAATGCAATATAAGATCCATAACTATCTTCAGTCGTGTATACGTTATGTTAACGCCACTCTCTCCCCGTGAGTCCAAGCAACAGTGGCAGTAGCTGCTAGAGTTTCTTTCTGTAAGTTTCACATTGCTGTGCTACTTTAGCAGATGCTTCAATAAATTAAATGTAGAAATGTTTGTGGTTGAAAGCTTTTGCTGGTTTATACTGGACGACAATGTTCTTTGCATCTTAGACTGTGACACAATAATGGCAGCAGCTACTTACAGCTGTGGAAAGAACGCCCCTCTCCCTCGTTCTCCATTCTTTATTTAGTTTTTGCTATCAGCGGACATGAACAACAAAGTTGGGTGCCGCAGACTTGCCGCACAGTAGCGCTTTCACGTAATGCAGCTTTACTTGCCTTAGTTACTGTAATTAAATTACTGTTTTAGAAAAGTAATTAGTTTCACTACTTAGTTACTGGGAAATATTATTACAGTAAAGCTTTACTAGTAACGCCTTACTGCCCAACACTGCTAAGGACAGAGGGTGTCATACACTTTACAGAAGCCCCTTGATGCAAATTTGTGATTTGTGATATTAATATGGTGGCCTTGAGAGCTCAGCACACTGCAACTTAAGACAACACATGCAAATGAAGAAAACAACTTCTCCAATGTCACAGCACATGCGCAGCATTTAGAAAAAAAAAGAGTAAACACAATCAAATACAGAAAAGATGCAAATAGAATACACAAAAGTGATGAAAACCCCCTGACACAGCTGGGACATGAGTCACAAACCATGGCAACAGCAAGCGTGTCGCAGCCGTGTGCATCACTTTTTAATGTCCCCTGGAAACAGTTTCTGTTGCATCTGTTAGCATTTCTATATTTGGTTGGATTTTCTGTTTTGCATTTTTTCTTAATACTGCGCATGTTTTGTCAAAATAGTGTTGAAAACAGGTTTTGAACATTTGCTTGTGTTTTATCCATTTGCATGTGTTTTCTTAAGTTAAGAGCTCTCAGGGCCACCGTATTTTGGGCTATATAAATAAAATTCTTCAGGTGAACAGATTGAACAAGTCAAACTATCAGGTAAAAACAGTATTTGAAGGAGCTCCAGAATCTACCTTGTGGGCAAAGGGGTCCTCTGAGACTGGTCTTAGTGCTTATCTGTGTGAGACAATGCCACTAAGGCAGACACATTAATAGATCTATGCATTATTCAGCATGTTTGCTAACTGTGTTCTAAAGCTGTAGCAAACACCCTCGGCAAGGGGTCTCTCACTGTCTCTCTTTATAATTGCAGATTTTTTTCAATTGGGGATTTCTTCTAGCCCAAATTGGGAGGTGAGAAAATAATCATATTCAAGAGTTCAACTCAAACATACACACTAATAAGAAACGCCAAAAAGTAAATATCTAAAGTGGAAACTCAGACAAAAACCCACAAACACACTTTTTACTCACATGCACGCTCCCACACCACATGGTTAATTAATTCTAATTTGAACCGCCGTGGCCTCACCTCCTACACTTGTGCCTTCTCATGGTGCCTACAGCATCTTCAGTGAGTGAGACCGATAGGCAGACTGAAGCAAAACCATGAATGTGAAAGTGAAAAATGTCAGCCCGAGCTGATGTGATCGAGAGAGACTCATCTCTCCTGAGTGACAGCTAGGAGATGGGGTCCAAAGTTCAGCAAGCAGCAACAGCCAGCGGTGGCTGAATTTAATTTTGAGGATTTTAATACAGTACCAGGAATTTCCATAATGTGATGTAATTAATCAGCATACAACAGGCACACAACCTGGTCAGGTAATGATATCTGATTTACCTAGCCATGCCTGGACATAGCAACCTCTCACTGCTGTTTAAAGTTACTGCAGGGAACTTTCATTTTGTGTTGATTCTGCAGACTCGGTGAGGAGTTTGGAATAACTATATAGAAAAAGACAATCTTGTCACTGATGGTCTCATTTGTTCATGTAGGTCATATAGAGGCATCAATATTTAATTGTAGTAACTTTAAGAAGAATATTTTAAATTTGACTTCAAGTGTTTGTACATCCAATCTGATTGGCATCTGGGCAACATGAGCTATTTCAACATTTATACAAATGTGCTTCATTAGTGACAATAGTGAATGGCAATATGTAATGCCAAAGCATACGGTATATTACGTTCACATAATGTGGTGAAAAAAAAAGTGTAGAAATCGGGAGTTTGGCATCAACACCAGCAGCCATACTTGATGAATTCTTATATATATTTACATATTTAAATCTGCATTTATAGATTTTTTTTGCCACTTGGGGGCATTGCAACAAACTCAAAGCCAAACATTAACATATTATAAACTAATAAAGTTGATATGGTAAGCATGTCAGCAAACAGTTGCCTCTTTTCACATCCAGCAGACAACGTGCAATATTAGCATTTATTTGGACTTTTGGCCCGCCCGACAAATGCCCAATTCTTACTGTCCTCTTGTCTCCTGAGGGAACTATTTTAGCAAGTTAAATGCAACACTATGTTCACTAGCTGGTAGCTAACTTTGTGTGCCATTTGGTGCTGGGAGGGTAGTGTCCACTAAGTTTATTAGAGCTTTTTTGCCAAAAAACAGCTGCCTGCTGCGGCTAGAGGTTGATGAGAGCAGTGAAAGTGAACAACAGTAAAGATGTGGCTGTTAAACCAAAACAGCGAGCTGGATGATGCTAAAATGCTCTGTAGAGCTAAGCAACAATTGTCGCTAAAAGCAATCCCTTTCACATTACACATTATGTTTGATCCATTCTTAATGTAAAAGTAGTAGATTAGTGCAGCTTTAAGTATTAAATATACTGTTAAATGTAAAACAATAAATGTAAAACTCTAGCCAGATTTACGCTTCTGTTGAAACTTATTTATAATGGAAATTATTTACGTACAATAAAGAGATAATGGGGCTAAGGTGTAGTAATTTCTCTGGCACAGCCTCACTTTTATTTTATTTTTATTAAATTTACAAAACAGGTATATTTTTACAGAAGAGAGATACCTAGGGCAGCTTTAACCTCAATCGGTATTTCTCTGATCATTTAAATTGCAGGTATTAATGTGTTTTGTTTTTGATTGGAGAGTTTAAGCTAGCCAGCAGTGAAGTTTCTTCACTGATTATATGACTGAATGTCTTTTTTGGGGATAACATTGATTATGGTTTGTGACTTTAAACAAGTCATTCATCTGCCACATATACATATATGGATTTTGCTATAATCTTTTATTTATTTGGCAGATAATGAGCACTTGATCTATATTTCATTCAATGTCAGCGCTCCAAGAGAGATCCTTTTGAGGTCTGGTCACTAATCACTGTGTGTGTGTGTGTGTGTGTGTGTGTACTCTCTCCATTTCAAATCTCTTAGCTAGATTACAGCAATAAAAGGATGTCTGTATCCCTCCTGTACGATCTCCCATTTTCTTGTGCACATTATCTCAGCAGGTACAAACAGTACAGATCAGTAGGATCAGTGACAGATCCTAACCCTCTCATGCATCAGCGGGCCGTCGGCCTCATTAATAAAAACATTAACTCACAACAGCTGATCAATATGTCTCAGGCAGACTGATTTGCTACACCTGCCTGATCGCTGAGTGGTTCTGTAATCCTGCGTGGTTAGGAGGGTGGATGGGCGGGGGAGTTGATGGGCAGTAGGAAGATGATGGCGATGTCTCAGTTTGAGCTCAGTCACCTGTTAAATGAACAAAACTGAAGATTCTCCTTTCTGCTTCCGCCCACTTTTAAGTGTGAACATCCACTGACATCTAATATGTGTGTGGGTGTGCACAAATACACACAACCACACATGCCTGACTGCACAGCCACCCTCCCCATCAACCACCCACCAATCACCTATGCACCCCCGCACACACAGACACATACATAAACACACACACACACACACACGTACGTCCTCCTCATGACAGCAGGTATAACTGAATATATTCAGTAGACCAAATATACACTTATTTCCAGAAAATGTTTTTAATATTTCAGCAGCAGTTTCAAGCTTTTGATTCAGATGATTCACTGTTGTGCGTGCACACACACACACACACACACACACACGCACACACACGCACACACACACACACACACACACACACATTGTTAATGTACGTCAATAAGGCAGCTCTTGATGTTGAATTTTATGATGAGCAAAGACAATAAAACTAAAGCATGCTGTTGTATTGTTGAGGTTGTGGCCAAGTCACTCACATTAGGCTCGCAAACACACCAAGGAATACACAGGATGTACACTGAGGCAACACAAACACACACACACACACACATACAGGACGCTGAGCGGGGAGTATAAAAGGGGCATCCTTCCCACTCATCAGAAAGTGCTCTCCTCACTCTCACACTCTGACACGCTGAACCTCTTTTCTCAAGGTAAGGAAACCACTTTCCTTTTATATTTTCGTTAAATGATAAACCAGAGATTTAAGCATTTTATGAGACATTCTTCATACTGTGAAATATGTTTATTTAATATTTTCTTTGTAATCAGACTGTAATTCAAACATTTTCATAACACATGGACGCAAAGAATGACAAAATGTACACATTTTGCCTTGAATGTTTTAATACATGAAAGCAGTGTTTATGTGAATACATCACATTTGGTGTGTTTTGTTCTAAACCTATTGATAAATCAGAAGGTTTAGATTGAAAAGAATTTACGTGCTTCACTTTCTTTCCTTTTGTTTCGTGAATTTATTTCCAGAGATCTTTTCCCAGAAGCATAGCGGAAATGAGAGAAATTCTGTCCAATCAATCGGGTCAATTTGACCTGCTGAAATTGCACTCAGGATATCAAGATCCAACTATCTACAGTGTCGCCTGCTGTGCCCCTGGAAGACAGTGTGAATGTGCTGTTCTGATTCACGCCCCTCTTTCGTTGCAGTCAGAGTGATCGTTAACTGTGAAAGAGCAGTTGGATAGCAGATGGTCTCAGCTGTAGTTTCTTAGTGTGGAAGAAGTCTGTTGAGTCAGGAGATGCCTGCTTCAAATCCAGACTGGACCGCGTCTCAAATTCCTTCTTTTTAAACTTTCACTTTGTCTCTCCGTGTTTTAGATGACTGCAGGGCTGTGTGTGTGTGTCGTGCTGGCAGTCCTGTGCACAAGCTGTTTGGGGCTCCCCTTCTCCTCCCAGCTCCTAGACGAGAGCCAGCGCTCCATCTCCGCTCCTTCTGAAGGTACAAATCTTTCACCACGGGCAAAGACAAGCCCCTAGTGAACAGGCAAGCACATTCATTAATATCCCAGCGAGTTTTAATGGTCGACATCTGCTCTTGTGTGTGTCTTGTGTGTTGAGTAGCTCTCCTTGAGGCTGACACCCACACCATGGGAGAGCCCCACCTCCAACACAGCCGCTCTGCCCCCCAGCTGAAAGCTCTTCCTCTGGCTGAGGAGGATGCAGACTCCCGAGCCAACCTCAGTGAGCTGCTGGCAAGACTCATCTCCTCCAGGAAAGGTGTGTGTGAGGACGTACATGTGTGTTTTTGTGCTATTATTTTGCATGTGGCTTGCAGAATCTCAAAGGCTGGATGATGTGGATGAGTGTGAGTGTGAGTATATTTTGTGTTATTCTTTACACTTGTTAAAGCACTTTGTAACTTGTTTTTGAAAAGTGCTCTACAAATAAGGATTATTATTATTATTATTATATAAAGAAAAACATCTGGCAACTACAATATTTGCAGCATTTTCAGAGACAAGTGCTTTTCCCTGCCATTCTCGTCTCTTCAATCCTGCTAATTACTGGATCATCAGTGCACAGCCTGCTATGTAAAATGAATTAGTGGCTCTAAAAAGCTTTTGTGGTTAGAAAGAGAGAGTATTACTGTGTGCAGCCTTCCGGCCATTCTCCTCATACCATCTTATTTCAGTTTTTTCTCTCTGTCTAACTCTCAGTCGCTTGATTTTTTTTCTGATGCCAAGAAAGCAAGCCCTCAACACTGTCATAGTTCCTCAGGTTCAGCGCTCGGATCTCTCTGGCCGTGTGATAGGACGGGGGAATATCTGGGCTCTCACTCTCACATACACAACACACACACACACACACACACATATATATATATATATATATATATACACTGTCAAGACCTGAGATTCTCAGCTTGGCTTCCTGACACTGACGTCTTCCGTGTCCACAGTACGATGTTTCTTTGCACAAGTAGTCCTACAGCCTGAAACTTTGCACACATTTTCACAGAACAACAGGTAGGGAGCAAAATGTTTTAACGTGGGACCTGTGGTTAAAAAAAAGACACGAAATCCTCTGAAGAAAAGTTTTCTTTATCGCGAGTAAGTGATTTACGAATCAAAGGGAATCATTTTCACACTTTATTCACTGCCAACAGAAAATAAAGTTGAGATTATTGGTTTTATTTTTTGAAAAGTGGACAATGCCTTTTATCTACTGTATCTTAGACATAAAATATCATATTTATACATCCACACACAAATATGCATCAGAATTACAGCTATATTTATACATTTAAGCTGTAAAGTTTCAATTTTGTTGTACAAGACTTCAGGAGCAGAAAAATGCGAAACAGAAACTGTTCAGGCAGACAGTGAAGTCTTTAAACAGGCAAATGGCACATTGAAATCAGCATGTAATATGTAAGGGAATGTGTGCATGTGTGTTTCTATTTAACCGTGCGTGTGTGTTTGTGGGTGTCTGTGCTCGTGTGCTCGCTGTTCACTTGCATGTTTCGGTGTAGGAGGTGTCGTTGTCAAGCCTTCTGCAGCCCATCTTCTCAGCCCACCAGGGAGCTGAAACGCTGTGTTTATGTGTGTGCGCGTGTGTGCATACCAGTGTGTGTGTGTGTGTGTGTGTGTGTGTGTGTGTGTGTGTAATGCGTAGGAGGATGTGGGTGGAGTGAAAACAGCATCTTTGTGAGCGCTCAATTGATTACCAAATGGATAGCATTCCTGCTTCACTTCACTTGGAATAAAAAAATCAGAGAAACAGAGTTTCAGAGATCAGAATGTTTTACAAGACAGGAAGTCACAGTGTGTTGGGTAATTGGAACATTTTGAGATACACCTTGATAAATACAGACATGGACACACGAAGGAAGTGATGGTATGTTGTCACTCTAAAGTCCAGCTTTAGTTGAAACATCCCTTTTATTATGGTGTTGTGTAAGTGTTTGTGTTTGTGTGTGGATGTGTGAATGAAAGAGAGAGAGATAAATAAATAGAGAGAGAGATAATGAGAAAGAGACTATTAAAATATCCAAAAGAAAACCAACTTTAATTAAAATAATTAATTAAAGTCAAATCTAAACAAGAGGAATTTTGAAAACCCACATAGTCACAGAAAGCAAACGTCGTCAGTTTCTAAAATTTGCAAACACTTGTGTCTCTGGAAGGCATAAACCTAATTGTGATTTGTAATGAACTCAACTAACTTCTTAACTGCCATCTGAGGTCATAAAATCTGTGATGACATTTTAGATATTAAAAGTATCAATCAAATAAAATACATTTTAGTGCATAAAGACTATTAACGGCTTGGTTTTATGAGAGCATGGTTTGTATCTAATCTCACCCAAAAACTGTCACATTTCACCAGATATAATATTTCCAATAGAACCACGATGTTTTGGTTATTAAAAAAAACAGTGAATGAATCCTCTGGGCTCTGTCAGAGTGCCTCACAGAGTAAAAAATCTGATTAAAGTCACATTCACTGTGTTATTGCACCACATTTACTTGCATCTTGTTTGCACAATCAGAGTATTTCAAACGATCTTCCTCTAGCTGTCTCTAAGCAGACACAAACCAAAAGCAGGACCACAATCCAGTGAAGTTTTTGTCGCTCTCAATACTAACGTCCCCCCTGCTCTGTTTCTCCTCAACCCACTCTGTCTGCCACCTCCCCCTCCTCCCCCTCCTCCCCGTCCTCCCTACTTCTCCTCCCAGGTTCTGTGCGCAGAAACTCCACAGCAAACAGCAAAGGCAGCGGACTGAGTACCAACCACCGGATAGCAGACAGAGACTACTTGGGGTGGATGGATTTTGGTCGCCGCAGTGCAGAGGAGTACGAATACTCCTCGTAAAGGGAAGTCACGGCTCATACTCCTCCGTACGGGCACGCGAGAAAAAGAAGACAAAACCCCCCCACGCAAGCTGGCTCCCCACTGTCTCACAATGACAAGTCTATTTATGATGATGTATTTGTTGTACATTTGTTTGTAAAACTGTAATAATGCAATATACATTATGCCAAATTTTGCAGAAAAGCTCTCACTGTCCAAAGTCTGTTTGTGTCTGGTTTTCTCTTGTTTCTTCATTTTGGGTGGAAAGGGTTGGGACGGTATCAGGGTGTGTTGAGAATAACCGAACTGAATAAAGATTGAAAATATCCCTCTGTGCATATGAATTCTTCCAATACAATGCATGCTGATTAAACTGGACCTATTAACTGTCAGTGGGTGCATTCATACAGGATTACATGTGGCACCTCGTTAATGCTGCAAACATACTACAACGTCAGATTATTATGCTTCTTTCATGTAGTATTCTAAGGTTATTATCCCCAAAATATCACTAATACTACTAATACTCATAACATATGCATAAGCACACACACAGCTGCTAAAGTCATTTTGGTGATAGTTTATGAGGGCAAGAGCCTTCTGAAAAAAAGGATTCAAAATCCTCCCTAAATCCTATAATCCTTGATTTTGTTTCAAATTTGATCAAAACTTATATTTTATGTCCCAAAATCAATCTCATACTGCCTGTTCGATTGGACAAAAATCCCTCCCATTAAAATTTTTTCCTTTTCCTTGCTTCTTCTCTCCAGCAACACAAGAATGGTTTTGACACTGAATGCACAGAGGATGTAGTTGCAGTCTATTACGTGCTGTGAAAACAGTCCACAATTTCTTACAAGTCATCCTATTGACTATAACATGTAACTCCCTCTGTTTGGAACGAGATGGATCAGAAATTATCACCCCTGTGTGTAAAAGGAATTTATTTTCATCTCTTTTTACAATGTGGACACAGTTTTTGAATTGTGTTGCCACATATAAGGTCAGCACTATGTACTTAAACATAAGATCAGTTATTTCTGAATATTTGAAAGCCACTTCTGGACTATGGCCCTCCAGATATTTCGAACATATCATTTAAGGGACTATGAGTATTTAAATGGAAACCTGTTTGTGAGGTAGGCGGGTTGTTTTCATTCTGGTCTAGATGTCTTCTCTTAAGTTGGTAGCACTGTTGGGTATGAAGCATTTCTCCTTTTTGGGATGTTATTTGTTTTGCTTTATATTGGAACTGATAAAATATTTTAAAAACAAATTATGAAACTCACTGTCTAATATGGGCTTTGTACATATCGCCATGAAAGATAAGTCTGCCTGCAGCTCCATGAGTAAAGATTCTCCCATGGGACCTGTCATCCACTTCTTGTACATTGCCAGGTTGATTTTCTTAAATATTAAATGTTACAAGTTACGAAGTAAATGTATTAAAATAATCTCACTGCTGTTCAAATAGAAATGAATAGAGATGTGTTACATTTCATAATCTAGGCAACATATTTTACATCACACAAACACAACTGACCAGTACCAAAGGCCAGTGACTTCGCCTGATGCAAAACGATGAAAGTAAATATTCTGCACATTAGGAAATAAATGCCTGCCCATGGTGGATTATGGGTAATGATGGCTGGTTTTTGAGTATGATGAATGTAATGGGAGAGATGTCTGATGCTGAGAAAAAGGGTCAGCGTGAAGCCGCACAAAGGAGATGAAAGTCAGCGAATGCATCATTCAGGAAGAGGGCCAGGGAATGTTTGAGAATGTCTTCAAAAGAACGGGAAGATCATTATGAGCTTTAACGTCTGTCTTAAATATTGAAGCTGTTTGAAGCGTTTGGAGAAACTGATATCGATTGAATTATTAACGTGGGCTCAAAATAAATTCTAATAATTGCTTTTGGCTCCACTAAAGAGACAATAACAGCCCAGCCCGTTTTGGTGTTATGAAGAAATGCTGTGTATTGAGAAAATTTTTAATTAAACTTCTTCAGGCAAGGGCAGAAGAAGGGATTTGATGATGTGGTATTGACACTTCTAGTTTGAACGTCACTTGAGGGTTTTCTTTTTATTATGATAATCATGAAAACAACAACTCTGACAAAAGCCAGCAGACAGGCTGCTAGGTTCGACCTGTAGGAGGTATTAGTAAGGGCAAGAGGAGGAATCCGCTGTGGTGGTGAATTGTGAGGAAGCAGCCCATTATGCCGCTCCTGGTCTTGTGTGTTAAGTGAAAGATGTGTCCGTGTGAGTGAGAGGTGTAGAAAGGGATCGATGAACAAAGCTGGCTCGGTGAATAATTCAGAGAAGGGGTTTTGGGTGCCTTGGGGGATAGAGAGGGTTTGCTGTGTGTGTGTATATGTTTGTGTGTGTTGGGCATTGAAGCCACTGGCTTGAACTGAGGTCGCACTTGAATCAGAAATTTACAGACTTGGGATTCTGAGAGTGCCATGGGAATTGACTCAAAGTTTCTGTTTAAAGAGCTGAGGTAAAAAAAAAGAGTAAAAGGCTCTGGAAAGGTTTAAAGGCTTCAGTGGGACTGCCAGGAAATGTCTCGACTGTCTGTTTGTGTGTGTGTGTGTGTGTATATATATAACATCAGATGTGTGTGTGGATGTAGGTCTTTGCTAGGAGTGCCAATGATGCCAAAAAGGTCAAAAGGTGAATGCACGCTTCAGCTACAATGCCTTACACAAAGTGATTCGAGCACTCGTAGATGCATAAGTGCTCTGGTTTTGTGTGCTAGTGGGCAAAGCCACAAGCTCATGAAAGGAACATGAGCTCCAAGAGTGTGGCTGTAATGAAGATCCAGCAACAGTGATGAGCAGATGGCCCTAGCTTTTCCAGGACCATCTATGAAACTGGCTCGGTGTACTGGCTTTCATTCTCTGTCCTGTCTGTCTCCAAAATTTCCATTCTTTAACTTCAGATCAGCTTTAGTCAATTCAAAGGCATTTTCCTGGCATCTACAACAGAAGAACTTATGGTAAAAGCAGGGAAGGAGAGCTCCTGTCTGTCTGATGCTCTGGACTGTGCTTCAAAACCCTGTTATTCCAAGCTTGCATAATATAGATTCTTCTACATAAAGCAGCAAATGTTTCAAATATGTAGGAAACATAAATACACATTAAAACTTAATGAAATATTAATATATTTTGGGAAATGTGCTTATTAGCTTTCTTGCCAAAGGTTAGATGAGAAGATACCCCTCTTATTTTTGTAAATGAGTAAATATGACGTTTAGCTTGGCTTAGCACAAAGACTGGAAATAGGGGGAAATCGCTTACTAGCACCTCTACCAGCACATCAGAATCAGAATGAGGTTTATTACCAAGTACATCTGGACTACGTCTAGGCTATAGCCACATATATATTAAAGCTGAAGCTGATCTTCAATATATTTGGTCAGAAACCCTCCCTCAAACTAATAAACTTCCAGATATGAAAAGGACAAGATAAATCCCAACAACCTGAGTCAGTTTTAACCTGATGATGAACATGATTTGCTAATAAGCACTAAACACAAGGTACAGCTGAGGCTGATTGGAATATTTTGCAGGTACATGGTCATCGTCATTGTGAAGGAATCATTTATGGATACTATGACACAGGTTTCCCCAGGTCATGATAGGGTGAATTGCTTTGCTAAAGTAAGCCAAAGGTGACAGCCAGGGCTTCTCCAAATCTCTCTCCTCTCCTCTCTGCTCTCCTCTCTGTTTGTCGACTGACTGGCACAGCTGAGTTGATAGTGATGCACTGTTGTGTTGCACAACATGTCTTGATTTGAACAAATAACCAATTAACCCTTTGCTAAGCCACGCCCCGAATACACAGCTGGCCAATCACAGCGCAGTATAGGACTTGCTCTAACTGAGGTCCTACACTTTCATGGCTGCGCTCCATTGACTCTAATGCAAAAAGAGCCGTTTGAGTCAGTTTGACAGCCTGAATACAACCTTCAAATGTATAATGCAACGGCAAAACTGTCTGCTTCTTTCTGAGATCGCTTTTTCCAACAAATTTGACAATATTTCTCTGGGGATTGCAGTAATAGACAGTGGCAGCGCCGACAGTTTGTTGGACTTAGCAACAGTAACTAACATTGTAACATTGGTTTGTGGACTGCCGTTTTGAAGCCTTGAGCTTGGCCGATAGGACGCTGCCATGTTGAGTTTTTGCAACCAGCGGCACTGGACGTGACCACATTTACAATGTACAATCCTTAGTCAAATTCCTCGTATGTGTACACATACTTGGCCAATAAAGCTGATTCTGATTTGGACGAGACGGTGGAGCTAACTTGCTTAGCTAGGTGGATCTGTAATTCACGTTAACTGTCATTTTAACAGGGTTGACATCTTTGTCTAGCAAAAAACAGGCTTAAAACTAAATGTACTCACCAGGGAACGTTAACATCCAACTCCTAATAAGCTTTTTCAACGGCGCTGGTTAAATTTACACAGTGCTGAGGGTACGAGTCGCCTCTAGCCTGATTGACAGGTCTACATGGTAACGACGTGCATACTCTGCTTTATGGTCTATTTTCCTCTACATGGGACCATAATTTACTAAATGAATATCATGTTGTATTGAAGAAGACATGAAACTAGCAACTGAGACCATAAACACATTAGGAAAGAGTTTACTGAGGTAATAAATCAGCTGAGAAGTGGGGTCATTTTACCATTATTTCTAATGGAGCCTTCTTTTCACAACCAGAAGAGTTGCCCCCTGCTGGCTGTTCAATAGAATGCAGGTTTAAGGGACTTCCGCATTGGCTTTGTGTCTCAGACAGGGAAGCTTGCCGCTTGGTAAGCTGTTGTATTCTGGCACTGTATCTCCTCTCTATGTTAAGTCTTCATCAGTCTCAGAAACTTCTTCATCACACCTGAACCTGGCTCACAATGATTCTTCAACAATCATAAGCATTGGGTCAAATTAAAATTTTGACCATATGGTGGTGCTAGAAGAAAAGTCAGAGGATCCCCAAAGTTATTACAGTTCATCCTGAGAGACATGAATGTCTCGTCAACTCCGACATTCTATTTAATATATTCATTTAATACTGTTGAATAACATCTAGTTTGACATCAATTTTAATGAACACATTTGGAACATTATGGGTGGTGTTGATGAGGGTACTTAAACTCATCTAATAGGGCTGTGGGGATACATCAGACAAAAAAGCATGAGAACGCGCGAGTCATTTCTTCACTCACAAGAGGATACAGCATGGTCCACCAGTATTTGGATTTCCTCTTTCAGCTCAGGAGGCTGTTGATTTGATGTTTCGATATATAACATTAGAGAGTTAGATTTAATTTCTTCTAATTATGCTCCCCCCTTAGCTGCCAGAGTTGTATTTTTGGCTTAATGCTCACCTCTTGTTAACCCTGTGGCTAATAGAGGTTTCATAAGCATCCCTCACAGCACAAGAGATACAGATGGTGAATGGGTACTAGATTATGAATGCCCAATGTGGTCAGACCCAATCTAGGCTTCTTTAAATATTGACTATTTTCTGGGCTTAGTTATTCGTGAGCACCATCTGCTGGAGGAGGATAAATGATGATTTCCTGTCTGGGACTCTTGTTTTCATGATTGTAAAGTCTTGAATGAGTCAAAATTTCATGTAAGGGAAAGGGAATCACACACAGGGGAAAATCATAGGATGAAGTTAAGGTTTGATTACTGAATTTTTATTTTGGAAAAAACCCTCATTACATGCTCACCCTAATACTTACAGTGATGTGTGGTTCTTGGTTATGCACTACACATAACGATCCTTTTATAAACATGTCAATTCAGACAATTTAGTGACAATGAACAGTATATACAGTGAGCACATCATTTTTATGTGTTTAAATTCATAGGATTTTTTAAATAAAGAAACACAACTGTAACAATGGCTGTGACAGCTTTCACATCCTTAATCCAACACATGAAGAACATATATCATCAAAAACAGATGGTTGAGGCACTATATTGCTTAATTTCTCCAAAAGCTTCCAAACATGACGGCTGATTAGCAACATCCCTCTTTCCATTCTCTTTGTGAGCTGCAAGCCGCATGTATTGATCCCTCCACTTCCGTGGAAGCACCATCAACTTCCCTCTCTAATGGCCTATTAGGAAACTAAACCAAAGTATCTTTAATACTGACATAAAATCTATTCAATGACTTGTTGTGTATTATCAGACACACACCTAATCACTTCAGGAGGGATTCAGTTAGGGGTAAGACTGGAGGGAGAGAGTGAGGACAAGGATAGAATATTTTCCTATAGCCTATTTGGTGTGTATTTTTTAAAATCATTTTTAAAAGGTGGAATTTAATCCAATAATATAGAAAAAGAAGAAAGGCATGGTGTGATGCTACACAGACTACAAATACCAACTAGTGGGATGGCAGATTTAACAGAGTGCACCTGTGTATGTCTGGCTGTGAGTGGGATTTGGTGGATGTGTTTCAATAAAAGGAAAGAGTGGGAGTACTACATCTAGCCAGCAGAGTCGGTATCCAAAGCAGGGCTGTGTGTGGACAGCAGTGGGTGGATTTTTACCAGACAGATATCTAATAGCTCATGGCTCATGGCTTATAACCCTGTAAAGCCTGAACCATCAAACAATTGCCAGAAAATTCTTTTTTTTTATATGTAGTGGTTATTATACCTAATGCGAAATAATTTTTTGTGAATATCTCTTTGCATGTATGTATCATATTTGAAACATTCAGAATTTATTTCAATGTTTTGCCCACATCATGTTTTTTTAAAATAACAAAAAACATGCAGAACACAACATGTTTTGAACCTTTTATCATCATCAGCCTCATAATCTTCCCCTAACTGCTCTTGTCACTTGAACTGCAGGTTCATAATCAGGGTATCTTTAATGCTGTAGTTTTTTGCCATTTAAAAAATACAAACCAAACACAATTCCTGTATTCTCTGAATTGGTAAATTATTATTTAAAATCAGGTCACCGATTGACAACCTCCATTTTGGCTGTCTCAGTTGAAAGACCTATGGTGGACGAATTTCAGCCCCCTGGTGGATTATCCGTGCATTACACGTATCTGATTGTGTACATAAGGTTTTTGGGAGAAAAAAAGTATCACACTGATGATGTATAGGTCTCTAAAACTCATGTATCATATATGACACACTTGGCGTTACAGGGTTAATGGGTCAGTTCGCCCAGTTACATAAAATAGAATTACATAAAATTGGTTTTATGTGCCCAGATTTTTAGATATCTGTCAAAACTACCAAAACTAACAAAGAGTCTATAGTGGCTCTGTGGGGGGGTGCTTTGAGCTAAATGCTGAGATCAGCATGCTAACAACATGCTCACAATGACAATGAACATGCCAGTTGTTTAGCTGGTACATGTTCACCATGTTAGTTAAGCGTGTGAGCATGCCAAGATTTGCTTATTATTAGTAAACTCAAAGTACAGCAGAGGATGATGGGAAAGTTTATAGTTTTTGAGGGTATTTGAAAGTTTTGGACAAATTAAAATTCTGACCTAATGGCCCAAGAGGAAAAGTCATCAAAGTTATTAAAATTCACAGTAAAAGGGGACATTAAATGTCAGTATCTAATTTAATGTCAATTAAAGTCAGAAAAGACTGAAACAGGGGAAACAGCTAACTTGGCTCTTTCCAAAGTTAAAAAACCTACCTACCAGCACCTAACCTTTCCCCCTAGGTGTATAGTGGACTCAACAATATGACACTGCATGTTACTATAAAGTATATTGCACATATTCCTTATACTGCATATTGTGAATTTTTGCACATATCTTGGAGAATATTTTATATATTTTGTACATTCCTGCTTAAAGTGTACAGCTCCATTTCTTGACTTTGCAGTACCTTTTTTTTTTGTTTTACTTTTTATTTATTTATTTATTTTTTCTGTTTATTGATATGCACCAATTTACCAAGGCAAATTCCTTGCATGTGAAAATATACTTGGCAATAAACCTGATTCTGATTCTAAAAATGTGTACAATTATGTGGTTTCAGGGAGGAGTTGCTGTAACTATTTCTGGACAAACAACTGCTGCACACAGTGACTGCCAGGAGTAGATAAACTGTTGCCAAGAAATAGCTACAACACGTAACTTCAGCTGTAGCCACAATTTGGTTATGCTAAGCAAGTGTCATACTTAAAGCTAGGGCAGGCAACGTTGGAGAAACTAGCAAGAGACAGCTAGATTTTATATCAGAGAATTTGATGGATTGATTGTTGTCAGGATGAAGAGAATTTTAACAAAAAAGCTTACTCCAGCTTTAACAGACAAACATGAGTGGTGTTATAAATCTTCTCTTCAAACTCCTGGAAAGAAAGAAAAAAAGCGTATTTCCTAAAATGATTAACTTTAATCGGTAGAAAGTAATTCTAATGAAAACGGTTTACAGTGAGGTCTGTGGATTATCCAGAGTAACAGGGACACTTTCTGGAAAGACAGTTTTTAAATGTAATTGTTCAGTGCTGTGAAAAAAAATGACCTTTCATTGGAGTTAGAAACCTTTGAGGCATTTGAGAGAGATCTCATAATATGGGCGCATAAAACCAAAGATATCTGCATGACTACAATCCAGAGAAGTTTTTTGGATTTTGGGGGAACCGACCCTTTAAGTGTCACCACCTAAAAGAACTACAGAGTGGATAGTGTCCACGTGGACACAGTAGTGATTAGAAACTGGTCAGCAGTGCCACAATGTACAGTATGAACAGAGTCAGACGTCAGTGTTTGGGCTCCAGGTGACTGCTCCACAGCCAGTCCTTGGCCCTGCCTGGCTCCTACTTGGCTACACTAACGGCCAGCAGCAGTCCAGACTACTCCTGGGGCCCCGGGGCTTTCATGGCCATGCTGGCCCCAACCATGGCTGGATAACTCCGGTTCCTCCTCATTCCATCGGGCCCAAAAGGAGAGCCAGACCTGCGCAGCCCTCCCAGAGGCCCCAGGATAGGGCTGGGACTCACTGCTCTGCCCCCTGGAGCTCCAGCCACACCCAGACGCTTCACCTTGTCAAGCAGGTTGAGGTTGTGGACGGTCACGCTAACGTCTGTCTGGCTTTCGCAATCCCTCCCTCTCTGCCGTCCCCTCATCCTCCCTGTCACTTCCTTCAGAATGGAACGGGCCGGTTTGGAGGCCAGGAAGTTGTCGTAGGAAGGGCTCTTGAAGTCGAAGCCCGCGGAGGTTGGTACGGCTGAAGCTCCCTGTCCTGTGGGCGAGTTGGGAGGGGTAGAGGGTCGGGGGTCAGGCGCTCGGTTAGGGGCGATGGAGGTGCTGAATAAGACTCCTCCGTTGCCCAGACCGGGATCCAGGCCCTGGCTCTGGTGATACATCGCTGCTGAAATCCCTCTCTCCTGGAGAAGGCGCACTAACCCCAGGGAGGTGCTGGTTGTGCGTGTTGCGTCTCTGCACAAACATGGGAAACAAATGAGAGTCAACATCATACTGACTTGTAGCTCAAAAAATGTATGTTTACTCACTAGAAGCAAGTTAACTTAAAGGTCTTGTTTTGAGGAAACTTTGACAAACTCAGTGAATGGTTTTATAAAAGTGACTAGGAAATAATCTGCTAACTCATTAACAAAGAAACAAGTTTTGTTTCGATTTGGAATCTTGCCTGAGGTTGGTTGAGGATTCGGACGGCCTGAGACTGAGCCTGCGGGGTGTGCAGGGTGTAGCGGCAGGAGTGCCCAACAAAGTGCTGGTCATCACACAGGAGGACGACGCTGGGACTGGGTTAAGACTGGAAAGAAAGCCAGCAAGACAAAAGAACAAAGAGAATTAGAAACACTGAAGAGATTCTTCTTCTTGCTGCTTTCAAAAACTTAAATCTCACTTCTGTGATATCTCATCATTGTATTAACTGACATTTGCTGTGCACAGGGGATGTTGTTTCTTCTAACCATAAGTACCTGCATGTATTATTAAGCACCCTCCTGCTGTCTAGCAGACAGTGGACACAATCCCCCCTCAGTGACTGCTGTTTGGATCTTATTTCTCCTGTGGGATTTAGTCAAATACCGACTGAGTGCACATTTAGCACGCTGTAGGATTCACATTAAGCAGCATCAAATGTTTATGTTAATTTGTAGTGTTATCACAATATATAAAATGTAAAACAATACTAATTTTAATAGCTTTTTAAAAGCACATACATACATATACAGTAAGAGAGAGGAAATTGTGCATCCTTAGGAGCCCAACACATCACAGTTCCTATAAAAGCACATTATTTCATAAGGATTTTAGTAATAAGGCATATGTTAGGGGTGCTTTTAACTTTGCAGCTTTGATTATGATTAAATTCTGGCAGATCAACGAGAAACATTTAGGCAGTCAAGAGGAAGGGCCACAAAAAGCAGCCCCACACTCCTTAATGTTGCTTACCTTGGTGTGACCCGCGTCTGCTCATCAGTTGGGTGGAGGATCCGACAGGTTGTGAAGGTGTAGGTCGAGCTGGTGTGGGCCATGCATTTGCCTGGGTAGTATGCAGCTGCAAGTCACAATGACAGTCGATGAAGAAACTCATTTTGATACACTGCAGGCGTTCCAAACAGGTTCAGCAATGTAAAGGTTTACATTATATGTAGAAAGTTTAAATGTACAGTATGGCCTCACCCAGGACGTCGGTGTTGCTGAGATGTGGCGATGGGGATGGAGAGGGTGGAGAAGGTAGAGCAATGCTGGGTGGAGGCTGTCCTAGGGTGGTGTCACCGGTGATGGAGGTGGAGGGCACAGCTGGTGAGGCAGAGGCCGAGGAGGTGGGCAGATTCTGGAAGTATTGCTCCCCTGGGTCTTCCTCCTCAAAGCCACCCCATGGATATACCTGTAGACAAGAGCAATCACGGTGTTGCTACTATTTCTTATTGTAATACAAACATTTATTAGGAGTAGGTTAAGGGGTACTTTGCAAGTAGTAAGTCAAGTCGTGTCATACAAGGTTTTTGTTATGTGTCACTTCCCTCTAAATATCAAGAATGAAATTAATTATACAGAAACTATCCAAGCAAATTTCTGAGTTGTTTTGGTCAGTGTGTATTTTAATCAGCGTCGTCTTCTCCCACTGAACTTACTGAGA
>NC_060158.1:22484849-22506621 GCF_021292245.1 Micropterus dolomieu | reverse complement strand
TGTACATTCCTGCTTAAAGTGTACAGCTCCATTTCTTGACTTTGCAGTACCTTTTTTTTTTGTTTTACTTTTTATTTATTTATTTATTTTTTCTGTTTATTGATATGCACCAATTTACCAAGGCAAATTCCTTGCATGTGAAAATATACTTGGCAATAAACCTGATTCTGATTCTAAAAATGTGTACAATTATGTGGTTTCAGGGAGGAGTTGCTGTAACTATTTCTGGACAAACAACTGCTGCACACAGTGACTGCCAGGAGTAGATAAACTGTTGCCAAGAAATAGCTACAACACGTAACTTCAGCTGTAGCCACAATTTGGTTATGCTAAGCAAGTGTCATACTTAAAGCTAGGGCAGGCAACGTTGGAGAAACTAGCAAGAGACAGCTAGATTTTATATCAGAGAATTTGATGGATTGATTGTTGTCAGGATGAAGAGAATTTTAACAAAAAAGCTTACTCCAGCTTTAACAGACAAACATGAGTGGTGTTATAAATCTTCTCTTCAAACTCCTGGAAAGAAAGAAAAAAAGCGTATTTCCTAAAATGATTAACTTTAATCGGTAGAAAGTAATTCTAATGAAAACGGTTTACAGTGAGGTCTGTGGATTATCCAGAGTAACAGGGACACTTTCTGGAAAGACAGTTTTTAAATGTAATTGTTCAGTGCTGTGAAAAAAAATGACCTTTCATTGGAGTTAGAAACCTTTGAGGCATTTGAGAGAGATCTCATAATATGGGCGCATAAAACCAAAGATATCTGCATGACTACAATCCAGAGAAGTTTTTTGGATTTTGGGGGAACCGACCCTTTAAGTGTCACCACCTAAAAGAACTACAGAGTGGATAGTGTCCACGTGGACACAGTAGTGATTAGAAACTGGTCAGCAGTGCCACAATGTACAGTATGAACAGAGTCAGACGTCAGTGTTTGGGCTCCAGGTGACTGCTCCACAGCCAGTCCTTGGCCCTGCCTGGCTCCTACTTGGCTACACTAACGGCCAGCAGCAGTCCAGACTACTCCTGGGGCCCCGGGGCTTTCATGGCCATGCTGGCCCCAACCATGGCTGGATAACTCCGGTTCCTCCTCATTCCATCGGGCCCAAAAGGAGAGCCAGACCTGCGCAGCCCTCCCAGAGGCCCCAGGATAGGGCTGGGACTCACTGCTCTGCCCCCTGGAGCTCCAGCCACACCCAGACGCTTCACCTTGTCAAGCAGGTTGAGGTTGTGGACGGTCACGCTAACGTCTGTCTGGCTTTCGCAATCCCTCCCTCTCTGCCGTCCCCTCATCCTCCCTGTCACTTCCTTCAGAATGGAACGGGCCGGTTTGGAGGCCAGGAAGTTGTCGTAGGAAGGGCTCTTGAAGTCGAAGCCCGCGGAGGTTGGTACGGCTGAAGCTCCCTGTCCTGTGGGCGAGTTGGGAGGGGTAGAGGGTCGGGGGTCAGGCGCTCGGTTAGGGGCGATGGAGGTGCTGAATAAGACTCCTCCGTTGCCCAGACCGGGATCCAGGCCCTGGCTCTGGTGATACATCGCTGCTGAAATCCCTCTCTCCTGGAGAAGGCGCACTAACCCCAGGGAGGTGCTGGTTGTGCGTGTTGCGTCTCTGCACAAACATGGGAAACAAATGAGAGTCAACATCATACTGACTTGTAGCTCAAAAAATGTATGTTTACTCACTAGAAGCAAGTTAACTTAAAGGTCTTGTTTTGAGGAAACTTTGACAAACTCAGTGAATGGTTTTATAAAAGTGACTAGGAAATAATCTGCTAACTCATTAACAAAGAAACAAGTTTTGTTTCGATTTGGAATCTTGCCTGAGGTTGGTTGAGGATTCGGACGGCCTGAGACTGAGCCTGCGGGGTGTGCAGGGTGTAGCGGCAGGAGTGCCCAACAAAGTGCTGGTCATCACACAGGAGGACGACGCTGGGACTGGGTTAAGACTGGAAAGAAAGCCAGCAAGACAAAAGAACAAAGAGAATTAGAAACACTGAAGAGATTCTTCTTCTTGCTGCTTTCAAAAACTTAAATCTCACTTCTGTGATATCTCATCATTGTATTAACTGACATTTGCTGTGCACAGGGGATGTTGTTTCTTCTAACCATAAGTACCTGCATGTATTATTAAGCACCCTCCTGCTGTCTAGCAGACAGTGGACACAATCCCCCCTCAGTGACTGCTGTTTGGATCTTATTTCTCCTGTGGGATTTAGTCAAATACCGACTGAGTGCACATTTAGCACGCTGTAGGATTCACATTAAGCAGCATCAAATGTTTATGTTAATTTGTAGTGTTATCACAATATATAAAATGTAAAACAATACTAATTTTAATAGCTTTTTAAAAGCACATACATACATATACAGTAAGAGAGAGGAAATTGTGCATCCTTAGGAGCCCAACACATCACAGTTCCTATAAAAGCACATTATTTCATAAGGATTTTAGTAATAAGGCATATGTTAGGGGTGCTTTTAACTTTGCAGCTTTGATTATGATTAAATTCTGGCAGATCAACGAGAAACATTTAGGCAGTCAAGAGGAAGGGCCACAAAAAGCAGCCCCACACTCCTTAATGTTGCTTACCTTGGTGTGACCCGCGTCTGCTCATCAGTTGGGTGGAGGATCCGACAGGTTGTGAAGGTGTAGGTCGAGCTGGTGTGGGCCATGCATTTGCCTGGGTAGTATGCAGCTGCAAGTCACAATGACAGTCGATGAAGAAACTCATTTTGATACACTGCAGGCGTTCCAAACAGGTTCAGCAATGTAAAGGTTTACATTATATGTAGAAAGTTTAAATGTACAGTATGGCCTCACCCAGGACGTCGGTGTTGCTGAGATGTGGCGATGGGGATGGAGAGGGTGGAGAAGGTAGAGCAATGCTGGGTGGAGGCTGTCCTAGGGTGGTGTCACCGGTGATGGAGGTGGAGGGCACAGCTGGTGAGGCAGAGGCCGAGGAGGTGGGCAGATTCTGGAAGTATTGCTCCCCTGGGTCTTCCTCCTCAAAGCCACCCCATGGATATACCTGTAGACAAGAGCAATCACGGTGTTGCTACTATTTCTTATTGTAATACAAACATTTATTAGGAGTAGGTTAAGGGGTACTTTGCAAGTAGTAAGTCAAGTCGTGTCATACAAGGTTTTTGTTATGTGTCACTTCCCTCTAAATATCAAGAATGAAATTAATTATACAGAAACTATCCAAGCAAATTTCTGAGTTGTTTTGGTCAGTGTGTATTTTAATCAGCGTCGTCTTCTCCCACTGAACTTACTGAGAGGAGAAATAGTAGAAAGGGATATGGACGGCTACTTTGCTGTACATCACTATACTCTGGTTTTACAAGCACATAAGTGGGGTTTGATTCCCTCTATAGCAAAAGAGAACTAAGAATCCCAATTTTATTTGAGCAATAAAAAAGTTGTATAATGACTAACACTATGTCTCGTAATAATCCAACACATCCCCCCCCCCAACATACACACACACACACCTGATCCAGCTCTAGTTCCAGGGGCCTGTAGCCCTTTGGCACGACTCCAGGCCTAGCGTCCAGAATCACACCGAGGTGAGGCTGCGCTAACTGCTGCCAGTGATGAAGGGTGGCAGAGCCTAGTGGAGAGAAACAGACAGAACTGCGATGTACTCAGTATTTTATTACAAATAAACGCTTGGATAATTTATGATAATACTGTGTTTGTAACTGGTTCTTTTATCGTCACCAGACATGCAATGCTTCTGATGTGTAGTTGTCCTGAAAACACCTGTTAGCACTTATGGTTTCAGTGAAAAGACTTAATAGGCTTTACTTTGTTAATTCACAAGTTATTCATCAACTATAACACATGTGTAGTAATTGGCTTTATGATATTAGTGCAGGGATAAATAAACAGCTACTCTATGGTAATAAAGTAAAAATCATATAAATATCGCATATAGTACCAGCACATGGACATGCAGTTTATGTGATGAAAGAATGACAGGTAATCAAAGGTATACATTTAAGATACTACTTGGTGTGTCTAATAAGCATACCCATGAATAAAACCAGTGAAGAGATATATGACTAAGCCTCAGTGATCAGGATGACAAACAAAGATGGCAAGAATACAGAGACACCACAAAGTGATGAAGAGCAGAGGAATGACATGAAAATGAAATGGAGGAGCAATCAGAATGAGAAAACGTTTTTATTAGTCAGCCACATGAATTTGAAACAGAGACGGCAAGCAGTGAAAGAATAAACAAACAAAAAAAACAGTGGAATCCATAAATAAATAATTATAAAAACGCACATAAATACAGAACAGTACATATAAGAAATGAGAAGGTGTAAATAAAAATAAACAAACGTATGTAAACAGAAGCAATGGCAAGGTTTCGGTGTGAGATAAATGAAGTATGAAATATTACCACCAGAGGGCAGCGCAGGCCAACAGCAGCCAAATCAACACTGAATCACAAGGGGAATAATAAAATGCTGCTATGACTCTCCCAGGGTTCAAAGGTGTACAATACACTTCTAGCCACAACCCAATCAGTGATGTCCAATCAGGTGCTCTCCATCAGCACCAGCTGTGACATCATTTAATCACAGGCCTTTATACCAAAGGGATCAATTAAAGAACAGCAGCAAATGATTTGGATGTATAGCAAAATCCTCTTTCTTCCTCTGTTTGATCACAAGTCTAGATCTGTCTACCACCATCCCCTCGGCTGTGTGTCGTAATAGCTATGTGGAGATGCGAAACTGCCTGACTTGTGACGGTGCATCAGAGACCAGAAAGAGTTGAAGAGCATTAGGGACGGAGGTCTCCCTTTCCTCTCTTCTGCTCCCTTTATCTTCCCACTACCAGCTCGGTCTCTGGCCCACCGCCTTCCTCTCTCCCTCTCTATTGCAGCTCCAGTCTTCCTTGCCCATCCCCAAACTCTTCCCCTCTCCCCCTCGAGTGTCCGCCCATGCTGGCTCTCCCCTTCGGTCACCTGGCCCCGCTTGCCCCTTGTCTGTGCCCCGACCCCTTGGTGTTGGTCGCCTTCCCACTTCCTCCCTGCCTTGCAGCTCATCCCACGCTGCCTTTCTCCCTCACCTTCAAGGGGTTTGACGATCTGGAGCTTGTCAGGGAGGTAGGGTCCTCTTGAAGCCCAAATATGGAGGTTCCCAAGGGACATAATGCTTTCCGAGGGAGTCATCACACTCTCCTGGTCCAGGGCATTATGTAGACTTCCATGTCCTCCGCGTCTCCGATCTCTCTCCTCTTCAAAGAAGCGTCGCTCGCTGAGGTTGTTTTGTCGACGCAGAGACAGGCGGCGCAGGGCGAGCCGCAGGTCTTCAGCTCCGCTGGCCTTCTTCTCTCGGCCCTCTGTGCTGCTGTCAGAGCAGAGAGGAAGAAAGTTTTTCAATGAATGAATCTTGAGAAAATAGTGACAATTGGTTGTAGCACATGTTATATAAACTGCACTACTGACATTTGACAAATCCTCAAGCCTCAACTCAAGAAACAGTCAGTTAAAAAAGGTTCACTCTTTGATTCATGCAGATGACTAAAAAATGCCCTCAAGCTCAACTTTTCCTCCTGATTTGTATTTTTTTACTCAGACAAACCAATAATAGCATACTAGAAACTAGTAACAAAGGTTATGTAATTTGAGACATAACAATAATAATAAGGAATGTTTACAGTACGAGAGAAAGGCTCACTTTATCTCACAGTGCTTCAAGTATTGGACATGACCAGACCATATGATACAAGCCAATTCTATTAATTCTCACTGGGGTGAAATATATCCTGTGTACCACTTTATAGTTAATCAGCTTAATTTTCACTGATTTAGAGACTTTCTGAAGACTTTTCCAAATTGTATCAAAGGTCAACCCCAGGTCTCTCTCCAAACTGCCTTGAAGTACACTTCATATGTGCGCCTGGGAGCTGTTCAACAATTTGTAAATCTTCGTAGTAATCATTTCTTTCTCCCTAATAATTTTTTGCAGATCACCTTCTAATTTTGACATTTTGGATACACTCACCGTCTGTCCCAAAAAGCTAGACAGCTGCACCCATATCTGCATATAGCTCAAGTATTTGTCCTGTAAACTACAGTATACAGTATTTGCCTTAGATTTCCAAATAAGATTTCTTAAAGGCTTGTAACCCCGTGTAAACCTGTAGTTATCACTCAGGGGGATATCCGGCGAGTTGTTAGACTTTAAACTAACAAGGGACTCAAATATTTTAATATTTCACAAGAAAACTTAATCAGGGTGTTCTCTATTATTTTCTTTTTTAACGGTTGAATACCACAAACCTTTTAGGTACTCTCAACTTCCTCTCTTATTAGTTATAGCCTACAAGCCCCCTCCTCCTCACCTGTCCTGATTGGATGCGGTCTCCATCAGGATGCTCTGTGTTCGGTTGTCAAGAGCGATACTGTCTCCGCTGATGTCACCTCCGTACATGCTGGAGTGAGGTGTGGAGAGGCCGCTGGACTGGGGAGACGTACGAGCTGACAGAGACTGGTTGGAGCCCGGGATGTTGGAGTTGGTTGGAGTCAGAGAACGCTGCCGGACTGTCTGGTTGACATTCTTAACCGTCTCAAACACACGTTTCCGATGGCTTCTGCACACAACCAAACACAAGAGTATTAGCCCATACAGCCTGCAGAATGTGTGGTGCAAGTGTTTTATTTCTGTGCAAATTTAAATAAAAAATTATTATTAGAGATTTTTCTTGGGGGCTGAGCTGCTTTGTAGGGAAGCACCAAAAATTCTGTGACTATGTAACACTTTCTGGGTTAGTCAGTTAGCCTGACTGACTCTCCACATGCAAACTATCAACACTATCCTGTAGCTCTCTGGATAAAATGGTAGGCTACATTAGGTACCGTGGTGGCCCTTACAATCAACAGTGGTGTGACTGCAGAAGTTATTGACATTTTCCATTTTTCAATTCTCCAATTCCTCTAAAGTCAGCTAACCAGAACAAGGTTTTGGCTGAACCCTCTCAGCCAGTGAGATTACTTTTTGTTTTCAGAGTTCTTCTGCTGTGGGCAACATGTTAGTGCAACTAGCCATTTCTCTACATTTGCATTTACTGATTTTAACGTTTGCTTTTTGTCAAATGTTTAAGCTCTTGACACTAAATGAAAGTACAGGGAGTGTAAAATTTAAAGAAGATAAGAGTCGACAGCCCTGCTAGCAGTTCTGTGAGGCTACAAATGAGTCACAGTGGTGATTTTAGCTAAATGCTAACACTTTCAATGACAACGTTAGCATACTGAAGTTTAGTAGGAATAGGCCTATACTGTGTGCCATCTTAGTTTAGTGTGTTTAGTATTTCACTTGATAATTAAAACTCTGACCAAGTTATTAGGTAAATCACTAATTACCGATTAGTTATAGGTAATTTATCCATGAATATAACCTTGAATATACATTTCATGGCAAACCATCCAATAGTTGTCCAGATATTTCAGATAAAACTAAACGTCAACCTTGTGGTGGCACTAGGGGGAAAGTCAGAGGTTCAATAAAGTCAGTAGGATTCTTCCTCTGGGGACAATGAATGTTTTAGTAATCAAAGAGGTGGTCCGACCTTGCTGTGTGAAAACATCGTGGTAATCTGTATAAAATTCAAGAGATATTATATAAGTCCAGTCTTTCAAAAAACAAATTTTGTGAATGTCTGTTTTTCTGGAATACAAGCAACTTTCCCAAAATATCACATACAGTACTTTAAGTGTTAAATGTCAAGTTAAATGTCAAAGTCAAGTTTATTTAAAATGCAAAATCACAATAACATGGTCCCAATACACTTTACAATATAAAATACAGAAGTCCATACATACTTCTGTTCTTCACAATCGGGGTCATCCAGACTCAACTCCTTCCTCATTGTCCCCTCAATCTCAGCAGCCAGAGAGTCCTACAACACAAAAACTCATGAAGGAACGGAAGATGATCGTGTACACACACTCAGACACACACACACACACTCCCTCACCATTGGGTACAGTCCCAGGGGATGGTAGCGTCGAGGGGCTCCTGCAGGGTAGTTCCTGTTCCTCAGGTTCTTCAGTTCCTCCTGAGCTTCATGCAGCATCTCTATACACTCTGAATACTTCTCCTCCAACTCCTGGAGCTGTTGATTGTTGACATTAAAATTAACTTTTGGAATTAAAGTCAACCAGTCTGGTATCAGCTTGACAAGTAAGGAAATGTGGTCTAGATAGTGCACTGATGTGAACGTTACCTCTGCTGTAAGCTGCCTTTGGGCATCTTTAGCTGCCACCAGGTGTTGAGAAAGCTCCTCATTCTCCACCGCATACTAGAGACACACATGCAGTTTTTAAATGAGCAAAACAAACAGAGCATAATAACAGTCATCTCTGAGTTAAAATGGATTCATGTATGTGTCTGTGTGTTCTCACAGATTTGGCTTTCTTTTGCAGATCTACTATCTGAGAGAGGAGGTGTGTGATCTCTTCCTGCTGTCGGGATGCATCTTCAGTCTTGCGAGCCAATTCCTCCGCTATGGCAGAGATTTGGAGACTGGACAACCCTGACAGGACCGAGAGGGAAAGTTTGTTTCAGCGTGAGAGAAGACATGTCTTGGAGACTCAACAGAGGGCTGAAGCTCTGATTCAGTCAGAATTAAGTTTAGACATGCACACAAAGAGAAACATAGAAATGGAGAGACTTACTGAGTTCTTTCACACAGTCATTTACAAGCTGCTGCTCCTTTTCCTCATATGTTTCAGTCTCTGACTTCAGATGGTTAGCCTGCAAAAAGACGTCCATGATTAAACAATATATTCCCAGCATGTTCAGTTTCTTACATAGTGTGTGTGTGGTTGGCTGTGTGTGGGCTATCTGCTCTTGCCTTGAAAAGGTTCTCTGATCGAAAGCTTGCTAATTAAGAGTTTTTTTGCAAATATTTGTGTGCAGATGCTTTTTAAAAATGAGTTTATAGCTATACAGCTCCAGCAGCTCAGCTACGTCTACCTCGTGAGCGGTGTTTCTTTCTCTGTTGTATGTTGATATACCTCTGAGCGGAGCGACAGGTTCTCTTCCTCCAGATCTTTGAGTTTCCTCTGGAGCGTGTCCCTAACGAAGCCTCCTGTAGCTGTTTCCACTTTACTTTTCTTACCCCTTTGGACAGATAAACACAGAGCGAGCCTGAAACTCCCAACTCACAGCTAGAAGGTCATCTCTTGCTTGTTGTTTTCAATACTCTAATATATAGGAATCAATGTTAAACTCGTATGCTATGTGTGTAGCATTTTTGCTTGCTTTTGCGATGTGGCATCCCCAAAACATACAAATTCTAAATGATTAGATCAACTTTTTAGAGATAGAAAGAAAGATAATGATTATAAAGAAAGGGTGCAAACGTTGGGGGGCTGCCGGTCTCATCCTCACTCTCCTCAGTTGCGTTGGTATAAAACTGTAGCAGCTCATCCTTCAGGTTCAGCTCATGGTGCAGCTGGGCCACCTGGAAGAGGACCGATAATGTCAACTGCTTGTGCATGTTTCTACATAAATGTGTGCATTATACTGTATGTATGTGGTGTGGATGTGCTAATACAATCTGGTCGATCTTCAAGCAAATATAAAATGACAGCTGTGTGAGATGACACCAGGCACGACAAAACAAAGCTTAAAAGTTGGAAATAGTAGTATGACAAAACAAAAACACAACTCAAGGTCCACTCACTAGCTTTTTACTTATTTACTAGCTCAGAGTTTTCAACCATAATACTTCATCAGCATTTGCTCAACTGTCATGGAGTTGAGACTGTTAACTTTATGGATGTTGTGCAAGCTCCACCCACCGCAGAAGACGCTAAGATACAATTGAAAGCCACAAAATAAGTTAGTAAGTGGACAGTGAGTTGAGATTGTTTTGTCAAATTGTAAAATAGCTCATCTAAATAATCAGATTGAATAATGTTATGAGTTAGTGCCTAACTGAGGTGTATCTACGTGTGTGTGTGTGTGTGTGTGTGTGTGAGCAGACCTCCTCTGTGACTTGTGCCACTTGTTCCTCCAGATAGTCATTCTGCTGGGTCAGAGTTCTGTTTTTCTTCAGAAGCGACTGGCCAATTCTTGCCGCTAACTCCAAATCTCTCTCTTTCTATTGGTTGGGTCGCAGGAAGCAAAGAAAAAGAGAAGTAAAGCATCAATACCACAAAAATCCCACAATACAACATTTTTAAACTACATTTGTTCTTGTTGCTGTCCTGCGGGGGTGGAGTTCAGCCGCTGTTGGTAAATTTAGAGGCAGAATTCACTCACTGCTTTCTATATTTTGCTGTTTGTTTGATCACTTTCTGTTTAAGGGTTTATCCACAACTATTCACACCACATATATTATTACATTTGGCCAAAAAGGGCAAATCAGTGCAGCACCCTCTCTGCTGCAGCCTCACTTTGTGATTTCTACTAATTAAAAATCCTTCCTAGTGCAGCTTTGTATTGCGCTGACAGAGCAGACAAAAATAGACCGCCTCACCTCCTCCAACAGACGTGTGACAGCATCTATGTCATTGTAGGTCTTCGTCATCTGGCCCACTCTGTCTGCACATAGCACTGTAACATAAAACACGCAAACGGAGACGCTAGCAAGCATGTGCAGAGCTACATTCACTTTGAGGAAAAAAAAAACCCTGGATGAAAGCAGTGAGACCTTTCTGTTGCAAAGGACCCCTCATCTTTTCATCACTTCTGGTGTGATAGGTGGACAACGGCACGCACACACAGCCACATTATGTAACATAGAGAGTTCAAAAAAGCATCCTCTCAAGTTGGTGGGAGGGTCATGTTTAGGTTGTACCCGTTTCAGTTTGTGTATGAAAGAGCAGGGCAGAGGAATTGTTTTCCATGGCACACTGTGGTTGGCTCTGTAGCCCTGAGGTAAAAGCTCTTATTGACTTCAGAGCTCTAATCAATAACATGCTGTACAAAGTTATTGAATACGTTATGTTTAAGCTCTGTAATCTTGTTAGAATTAAAACCAGCACAAAATAATTTTGTTTTTGCTCAATTAAAGCCCATTTGGGTTTCTCCTTTGAAAATAAAGAGAGCTAACAGCATTCAAACTAAAATTCAATCACATTAACCGACTATGGGGATTTGTGTGTGCGTGCGTGAGTGCGTGCTCGACAGCTGATATGTTAAAGCAGAGCAAATTCAAAGTCATAAAGCTTCAGGAAATCCCTCTTAATGAGAAGAAGAAAAAAGACAAGCTCAAGTGTAAGACCACTAACCAAGAAACACTCAAAAAATTTGAAATGCTGTTTTTGTTTTTGCTAGAAATCAGAGGAAATAATGTAATCTGTTGCAGTCATAATACAAACTGTGACAGGGAAATGTCAAGCCATAAAAATCAGCTTGTACTTTAGTCTACTGTGCATGAAAATCCAATTAAAAGGTACTGGAAAGAAAGAGATGCCACCATTAAACTGATCACATATTAAATGTTTTTTTCTGTATTTTCGACATGTACTTTACCTTTCTTGTCCTCCTTATAGTACCAGTCATCCAGCTCACATTCGTCCCTCGCTAATCCCTCCATCCTGCTCTCACTGTCCATCTCTTCCCTGAGCTCCACAATGAGCGACAAGCACAAACAGCAACCGGTTCAAACACTGATCCATTCACTTTCCCTCTCTCACTCCTACTGCTCAGCTACAATATAACAGGCCCAGAGACTGAATTACCCTCCGCCCACGTGGACGCCCCTGTTTGTAAGTGCGAGGGAGACGGAGAGATGAGAGAGAGCGCACATCCGTTTTGGAAAGGCTCTACAGCGGCTGAGTTGGAGATGAAACGGAAGTAGAAGTTGCGTCATGATTTAGGGGATGCAGGGTGGAAGAAAGAGCCAATCAGAGATGGCGGGCTGCAGAGTGGACTCTCCTCTTAGTTTATAAGTGCGGACAGAACTCCCACTCCTCTCTCCTTTTCGCCTTTCTTTCATTCCTCTCTTTCCTCTCTCTGATGCTATGTGCAAGGCCGCTGAACATCTATCTTCCTCCAGCAACTGTTGCCATGGCAACCCTCATCCACAAACAAACCCCTGCCACACGCAGAGACATAAACACTAGCTCTTTACCATTTATCATGCTGCAGACAGAACCCCCCCCCCCCACACACACACACACATACGTTGTGCTTCAGCCTCGTGACTTTTGTTTGGCTCAATAACAGAATACAATCATCTAACCTTACAAGACAACAATGCTAATACTAATACTACAAAGCACTGAGTAGACAAGCTCATTGACCAACTCAACTGAAAGACCTACAAAGGGCTTATAATACATAGTAGACATTCTGAATAAATAAAGAAACATTAAACACAACACACATATAATCAATATCTAGATTAAAACCACACAAAAGTCTGGAGCATAGCATCTGAATGGTTTAGTGTTTGGGCACCAACTTGTGGAGGGAGGCTACAATCTCAGTTTTATTAAAACAGGGAAAGGACAAACTAGACTTTAGATAACGGTGAGAAAGCTTACGTCATTTGAAAAAAGACACATGGATAACGGCTTAGATTAGAAAAACTCTTATTAAATTGTATTCATCTAAATTAATCTGGACAGATTAACATATAGATTACTGATGTAGAGAGGGCTTTTGACTCAGCTAGGTGGAGCTTTCATTATAACGTCCTAGAACAATTTGCAATTTCCTGTTTATATGAGAAAGCCTCTGCAGACAGTGTGTCCCCTCACTCCACAAGCCCCTTCACCCTATTCACAGAACCTCTGTGCCAGTATATTAGGCATAGCACTGATATGGCAGGAGGAAAGCAAAACAAATGTTTTATTACAAGACAATGCATTACAAGACTTGTGTGTCTGTGTAACTGCAGTTTGAGGCTAGGTGGGGAAGGAACAGGGAAGAAATGAGAAGGCGAAAACTTTAAAGGAATCCCAATACAAGTAAAATCTAGTATTACAAAAATAATAATATTACAGTACTAGTTTACCCCCTCTTTGAACTGAATGGAGAATTTGCTCTTACTTTCTTGGTTTTAACAGCAAAAAAATGATTAACTGTAGCATCCCCAGGTGGGTAAATCCGTCATATTTGAAGCCCCACATTCCCACACCGGTCCCAGAGATTAAATCCCACAAGCTTAATCTCCAGTCTCCCTCCTCGTCTACTTCTACTACATTTCCACTGAATTTGAAACAAAAGAACTAAAAGGTTCCCGCAGGCTTTACCACTGGCATCAGCAGCACAGGAAACGGACAGATACTGCATAGAATCATTTCATTGCGGTTAACTGTGCTCTAGCCAGACTTACAGAAGTATTTGAGGGTCTCTTCGATCTGCTCAGTGGTCAGGTCGAACCTGGCCTCTGGTGCAACGAGGGGAGTGTGCAGCCAGTCATCGTGATCGTAGCCATAGACGGTGTCAGCCCGCAACCGGTACACCGGCAGCTGCTCCTCTAGAAGACTGATGATCTCAAACTCTGGCAGGTCAGTACTGTTGCACACATCTGAGCATCACAGAGAGGACAGGGAGGGAGGAAAGTGAATGTGCTGCTGCCTGGTGGTGCCTGATTATTTGAACCAATAACTGTACAAATTTCCTTAATTAGAGTTTATAAACTGATGGAACAAAAAACTAAACACATTTGACATTAGACTAAAGAAGTGTTGCATGTCAACTGGTAGAAGAAACAGCAAGTTACATATTGCTGTTGTCATGTGCAAACATATGTAGCTATGTTTGGAGATTTGAAGTTGAACCTAACATGCACACACGTATACCTGTGATGGTCTCGGCGTCCCTGCAGTCGGGCGCCGCCAGGTGTGTGTCAAGCTGTCTGGACTCGCCCTCGCTTACATACTGCTCCTCCTGGGTGTGCAACCGGTCGGGCTCGGGGTCCGGGTCTGGGTCCAGGTCTGGGGCCGGGGGCAGGGAGGGGGCCGGGGAGGCCAGCTTGGCTCACCTCTCACTGATGGAGAGAAACAGAGGCCATGGGCCTCTGGAGCTGGAGCTCCACCGGGTTAGACAGCAAGCTGGAGAGGAGAGACGGGGGTGGGGGGGAGAAGCAGAGACCTTTAAAGAGCCATACGAACTTGTGTTTGTGTAAGTCCACACTAATCAATGTGCCTCGCTCTTTCCCTACAGAGTCTTTAACTTCAAGTGCTGCTGCTGAGTCTGCACTGTGCTGCCTGCCAACAAGCTGCATAAATCTATCTATCTAGCAGAGCCTATCCACTGCAGACACCACTCTTCATCTGTCGGGAAAGGAATAACAAGGCAGACGGTGGATAAGAGCAACTCTTGATAATAGCGTGATATAATGAGAGTGCACTGCTTAATTGATCCATGTGCGGGAAATTCTGTTTTTTTGTTCTGCCCTTACACGAGTTCATACGGCAGGTAAAACTACTGGACTGTGAGGGCACAGCAGTGAGAATAGATGCCAACATGGTTAAAGGAGAAGCTCTTGAATCACTAGCCAACACTGCAAACCCACATTTCCTGACCTTCCTGTCACCCTTCCTCAGAGCACAGACTACTGAAGTAACATGGTATGACCAGAGTTTGATCCTGGGCCCCCTATCTTAAGTAAATACAGCGGTGTTCAGAGCGACCTTGCAGCTCTTTATTCTGCAGGACTCAGTGTGTCACTGGCTCATTGCAGATGCACAGTCAGTAAACACACAACAGACTTCGATGCTGACATTCACCTCTGTGTCAGATCAAACAGATAGTGATGCTACCAGCGGAAAAGAATATAAATAGAAACAGAGAATTAGTGTGTGTGCATCTTTGTGTTTGTGTGTCCTCTGCAGACAGTTGCACGGATAGGTGGTCGTCTCTGTACTTGCATTAGATAACAGACTCCTGGTGATGGATCAGCGCATCTGACATGACTGATCTTCTATGACTGACAAGCACATGCATGACCACACCAACAGATGAAGGTGGCCAGACACTTCAGCACATCCTCTCTTCTCTGTATAGCAGCACCACAACCTTGGGGTGTCTTTCCCATTGCGGCAGCCTATATGCTGTGTTCACTCTCTCTTGGGCTATGGTGCACTCCAAAATTAACAATCCTAACCAACTCATCTATGCATGTCAACTTTTAAGAACTCCTCCTCATACAGTCTTCAAAAAAGGGCCAAAAAGGTGAACTCTCTCTCTCAAGTACTGTTAGTAAAGTCAAACAATAAGATGTTTAATAGGCTATCTCTGTAAAAACATACCCCAAGGATAGTGAAAATACCTCATGTCTTTTTCTGAATTATAGTAGGGAATATAACACTGAGGAGAGAGAAACCTAAAGTCAGTGTTCTTTTAAATAACCAAAAGAAAACCAGTTACATTACAATTATATGTTTTTGAATGCACTTGTGCTAGGCCCAACATCTCACTGGATGTCATACAGTGAAAACTGTCGCCTGCAGTGAATGCTGCTGCCGCCACTATCCCAGTAAAATAGGCCAGGGTTCATTCATGCATGTGGCATGAACAACGTTTTTTGAATGCTGTCTGAGGGTGTGGCTTTATCTACATCAGCAGGTCGCGTCACGGATGCGGATCTGGGTTTGCATAAATCGTGTCCTTACAGTAACACATTAAGTATCCAAACATGATCAGCTAACCTTATGATGCATATGCCATCGCCACTGAAACGATCTATTTCTGAAAGCAGCCCCGGTAAAGAGCCCTACTCACTCTCAGTAGTGACTGATCCAATGTGTTCTCTTTGTCAAAAATCCAAAAGGGGGGCAGTTAAATAATCCTGAAGAGAGGAAACCGGCAGATAGCCTATTGATGAATGTCACTCGGATGAGCAGGTCTCGCCGGACGGGTCGTTGTGATATCTCTCTGTTCTGGACTCTCTTTACAGCGCCGACAGCTCTGGATGATCAAGGTCACATTAGGTTGGTTTCCAAAGTCGCTCTTGACCCGGTCCACTCCTCCTTCCCTTCAGCCATCTCCCTCTGCCTCTCGTCTGTCTCTCACTCTCCCTGGAGCCTCCCTCAACACTGTGAAGCTAGCCAGCAGGAGGATGATAAGACTACTGGTGACCGCCTTCAAAGTAAAATCAGCAACTGGCGAACAGATTGTAAAGCAAAAACAAAGGTGGGCATTTATCTTGAGATATCTGCTCAAAATTAAAATATAAAATCTTATGTTTTCCATTTTCAATTCCCTTACTATGGCAGATATTCTTTGCCATAATGGCTTTATTTTTATATTATTTGTTTTGGAAATTTAGAATATACTTTAGTGCTTTTAATTTGAAGGTAATATTTTTATTTTCCTGGCGCCCACATCCTGGCGTACTCTATCTGACTTGACAGTTTTCCTCCCTGCTGTCATCCAGACACCCAAACCAGCACCCAACCCGATCTGGATCGAGCATCAGTGACGTCACGAGCCCCAACAGGAAGGAGACAGGCTACGAAACTAGCGTTTATAACAACAACATAGGTACTAACAAGTCATATATTTTGAATGCATCACATATCAACATACAGACATTATTCCCCGGCTATTTAAGATTAGCATTATTAGTTTCACCCATATACTGTACGAAAATAGACTTTTGAACAATGACAAACAAAGATTTTACCAATTCCCATGAATCTGCAGTGATTGCCTCCCACCTGACCAGCTACACTGGAGAGAGAGGAGTCATTGTTTTGCAGAGAATAACTAGGCAGGGCTGAGTAGGCTATTCTTCATCCCCCCTACTGTGGACCTGAGAACTACATATTTTTTTTCCGCAAAGCACAACACAGGCCTAACTCCAATATAAAATTAAACTATAGGATATTTGTATACTGCTACTATGTTACCATGGTTCTGCATAGTGAGTTTAATGCTACTTTCTTGTATTATTCTTTGGTCTTGATAATCTATTTATGACCTATGTTTTCCCTGCTTTAACTCTTTCAAAACAAAACAGCCCTGTGCTTCATGCTACACTTCTATACATTATAGTGAGTGCTATCAGGTGACTAGCATTAGGCCTCTCTTAAGAAGCCAAACATTTTAGTAACGGTGTTGTCAGGATTTTTATTGTATGGCCTGTGTCCAGTGTATTCCATCACAGCACATCGATGCTGTATGCACTCAGCCACCACCTACAAAGGTTACTAAAGAGAGACATAGTCATAGTTCAAAATAATTCTTATATTACTATTTCCTGGTCCATTTACCCCAACTGTGCATGTTACATTTAATGTATAACCATTTAGTTGTATAGTCAGTTCAGGTACATTTTATTTATATAGCCCCAAATAAAGTTAACAATACACATTTTGTGGAATGGTTTAATGTAACTAAGTGCATCTCAAGTAGTGCACTTAAGTACAGATTTGATGTACTTGTACTTTACTTGGCTGTTTCCATTAATGCTACTTTATACTTGTACTCCACTACATTCTGGAGCCAAATATTGTACTTTTTTACCACATCACATGTATTTGATAACTCTAGTTACCTAGCAGATTCAGATTGTTAGTAACAACAACTACTACATTATGATATAGGCTATTGTTATAGATTAAGCAACCCAGCAGTACAAAAAGTAATAAAAACTAGTGTCACCTTTACCAGCTGCAACGGTGGTGATGCTACACATTAATGCATCACTAATTATAATCCAGTAATATACTAGACATTTTTATCAAATGAGGCATTTTACATAATGAGTACTTTTACGTTTTGTACTTTATATTTTGATACTAATACTTGTGTACTTTTACATAAGATTTTAAATGCATTGCATGAGAATTTGTACACTGTGGTATTACTACTTTTAGTCAAGTTAAAGATCAGGATATTTCTTCCACCACTGATACCCCATCAGAAAACTATATTTCATCAGGTCCATTTGTGGGTGTCTTGAATATAGGCCTACGCCTATAACAGGTAGTGTCAGCCTGCAGAGTATGGCAGAAGAAACACACACCTATCAACCATATCACATTTTGACTGTACAAGACCTATAATATCAAGGACCACAAATACAGTATGTTTCATTGAGCAGACAGACTGGGGTCTGAGGAGGTCTCACTGTAAACCTCACTGTGATTCAGTCTTTCAACAGCAGGTGCCAGCAGAGGGCCTCTGAGCACATCATACACGGTGGTTGGTCCACATATATGGCAGAGGCGTTTGTGTTGTATATAGGTTACGACACAAAACAATTAGGTACTGTAAGTCAACATGTTCAGGCGACGCATACATGATACTCTGTAGCCTCCCTCCTTCACCTCCCCAAATGTAATGATTTCCGTGAAGAAAAAGCGCTCCCAGGTTCACACCGCGTCAGTGCTGTGAGTCTAGCAGTGGAGCGTCTTTTGTAAGAGTTTGTGAAGAGGCTATTCCCTGTAAGTAACGGATCGGCAACATCACACCGTACGCGCCATTAATGTGCGTGGGATTCTCCAGATTCTGCAGCGTGAGAAAAACAGCAGGAGCGTCAAAACATCATCGGCAGTTTGTTGGTCGCATGACCCCTTTTCACTTTTTCTTTCACTTCCTAATATTGTAGCCTGAACATTGGATTCAAGGAGGGCAGTTTTGCATTTAGTTTTTCGTGCATTACGCTGATGCAGTAGTTGCTTGTCTGATACACATTCGGAGCATTTCAACGACCTGTGTGAACCACTCAATTGTCAGAGAGAATAGATGCCGCCGCTTGCAGTAAGGTGACACGTGTCCAATCAGTTGTTTTCCTCAGGAGATTTCAGGACTGCTAAAGATGGGACTTGTTGGGTAGACTACATCTGGACTGTCAACGGTAGCACATGTTTGATTTCCCTTGTTTACCTCCTGAGCAACACACCACAGCTCCCCACGGCCTCTCTGATTTATTGTCTGGTGGGTGTTTAGAGCCAGCCCTGCGCCTCCTCCCTCCACTGGCTGATCTACTGGAAGAGAGCCAATCTTCAAATTGGCCAATATTTCCCAACATGAATTTCGACCAGATCCTCTCTGCCGTCGGAGGCTTCGGGAAATATCAGAAAATATTGTACATATGGATCTGTTTACCCCAGATCCTCCTCGCCTTCCACATGATGGTGAGTATCTTTACCGGAGCCACGCCGCCCCATCACTGCCGGAAGAGCCCGAGCTCAGAAGCCGAGAATAAGTCCTCCTTCCCCGGTACACTCAGCCTGAATTACAGCCTCTCGGATTCCTCCTGCTTCTCTTCCGATGTTCTGCTGCATGGCAACCGGACTGAGCGCGTCCCATGTGGTCACGGATGGGTGTACAGCAAGGAAACTTTCCAGAGTACAACAGTCAGCGAGGTAACGTTAATTGATGTGTTTCTACTGAAAGGAAAAGGATGCATGCTTCTGCACAGGCACAGATGGAACCAGTTTGTTACACTGTAAAAATGAATAACAACTCATCAAAATGTAGCTTATGTAATATAGGCTATGTATAAAATATGTCCCACAGTAATATACTAATAGCTATGGCATTACTATAGTTTTTCTTTATATATCAACTATAATAGCCCTAAAACATGTAAGTAGTATAATAATGTGTATCTAGATCTTTGTATTATTCCTATATCATTTTAAATAGTATTACTATAGTATATAGTATTTCTATAGTGTGTGCAATACACAGTAATATTCCGGCAGCTGGGGCGCCAGAAAAATACCTTAAAATAACAGTAAATAACTAACTCGTAAATATACTGAAATATTCCATAATGACTGTACAGTTTGTAACTTTCATTTTATAAAAAATATTGTGTAATTTTGGGGCTTTTAATGTTTATTGAAGAATATATACCTGTAAAAACAATTAAATTACCTATAAATATTGAACACTGCTATAATACAAATAATCAGACTTCAAATTTGCAGTAGAGTGCAGCGATTAGTTAAGTTTTATATAATTTTACATAAAAATCTTGTAAGTGTAATCAATGTTTAATCTAAAAGAAATGATACAACACCCCCAAACACTAAACTTTCCATTTAAAAAACTTCAAAATACTGTTCTAAAACAGGTAATCAACTTTTAGGATTGTGTTTATTGGAATTTTTGACCATTATTGTTAGGGCATCTGTGAGGTCAGGCACAGATGTTATACGAGAATGCCTGGCTCGCAGTCTCTGAGCTAATTCATCCTAAAGGTGTTCAACCAAACTCGCTCATCCATGTCTTTAGGGACCTTGCTTTGTGCACTGGTGCGCAGTCATGTTGGAACAGGAAGGAGTCATCCCCAAACTTTCCACAAAGTTGGGAGCATGAAATTGTCCAAAATGTCTTGGTAAGATGAAACATCAACAGTTCTTTTCACTGGAACTAAGGGGCCAAGCCCAACCCTTGAAAAACAACCCCACACCATAATCCCCCCTCCACCAAACTTTACACTTGGCACAATGCAGTCAGGCAAGTACTGTTCTCCTGGCAACTGCCAAAACCAGACTCGTTCATCGGACTGCCACACAGAGAAGCGTGATTTGTAACTCCAGTTAACACGTCTCCTCTGCTCTAGAGTCCAGTGGCGGCGTGCTTTACACCACTGCATCCGACGCTTTGCATTGCACTTGGTGATTTAAGGCTTGGATGCAGCTGCTCGGCCATGGACACCCATTCCACGAAGCTCTCTATGCACTGTTCCTGAGCTAATCCGAAGGCCACACGACTTTGTGAGGACTGTAGCTATTGACTCTGCAGAAAGTTGGCTGCCTCTGCACACTGGCCTACCACTTTGTGGCTAAGTTTCTGTTCTGATCCCATCGCTTCCACTTTGTTATAATACCACTAACAGTTGACCGAGGAATATTTAGTAGTGAGGAAATGTCACAAATCGATTTATTGCACAAGTGGCAACCGATCACAGTACCATGCTTCAATTCACAATTCACTGAGCTCCTGAGAGTGACCCATTCTTTCACAAATGTTTGTAGAAACAGTCTGCAGGCCTAGGTGCTCGATTTTATCCACCTGTGGTCAGGGAAGTGATTGGAACACATAGATTCAGTGATTCGGAGGGGTGTCCCAATACTTTTGGCAATATAGTGTATATCATTATATCACACAGCCCTATTTATTAATGGCTTTATACTGTAAATAAAACACTCTCAAGCTTTTTGGATGAAACGGCAAGCAAGTGAAGATCATCTGCCTTTTGCTTATTGCTCACACTTGATGGAAGAGCTGGTGATGGAGGTGGAGTGGTTATCTGCTATCTGCTGTCATTTTGTCATTTTGTCTTGGAGCTGTGTCTGACAGTGTCCAAAATGTTCTTTATGTTGAAACAGTTGTTTCTAATTAATAGATCTGAAAATGTCATCAATAAGGTAAATAAAAACTAAACTACTTTAGTTTCAGGAGAACAATACTTTACACTGAAATTTTTGATTTAAATATGTTGGTTTGAGGATTTGATAATACACCTATAGCTAAGACTCTTCAATCGAAGTTATCTGTAAAATGGAATTAAAATTCATTTTTAATCACAAACCCATAATTACAGGAAGTTTACATTTCTTTTTTAAGGCCATTAAAAGGTGTGGATACCTGTCATTTAACAATAAATTAAAAATTACCTTTCTGTAATTTTACCACTTTTGGGCAATTATTAATATTTTAATCTAACTTGTAATCTAAGCATTATGATAAAAGTCAACATCTGTGTAATTACAGTAATTATGGCAGTTTTCAATGATCAAAACTGTGTTTTGACAGTTTAACAATGCTTGTAGACATTATACACTGATTAAAATAACATTTATTCAATGTTTTTATTTTCCAA
>NC_060158.1:22469160-22484749 GCF_021292245.1 Micropterus dolomieu | reverse complement strand
TCTTGGAGCTGTGTCTGACAGTGTCCAAAATGTTCTTTATGTTGAAACAGTTGTTTCTAATTAATAGATCTGAAAATGTCATCAATAAGGTAAATAAAAACTAAACTACTTTAGTTTCAGGAGAACAATACTTTACACTGAAATTTTTGATTTAAATATGTTGGTTTGAGGATTTGATAATACACCTATAGCTAAGACTCTTCAATCGAAGTTATCTGTAAAATGGAATTAAAATTCATTTTTAATCACAAACCCATAATTACAGGAAGTTTACATTTCTTTTTTAAGGCCATTAAAAGGTGTGGATACCTGTCATTTAACAATAAATTAAAAATTACCTTTCTGTAATTTTACCACTTTTGGGCAATTATTAATATTTTAATCTAACTTGTAATCTAAGCATTATGATAAAAGTCAACATCTGTGTAATTACAGTAATTATGGCAGTTTTCAATGATCAAAACTGTGTTTTGACAGTTTAACAATGCTTGTAGACATTATACACTGATTAAAATAACATTTATTCAATGTTTTTATTTTCCAAATATCCATAATTAAAGGAGATATGTGTCAATTAACAAGCAAATCTATGTCAAATTACAGAACACATGTTTTTTTGTTACGGTTAACTGTTACGAATTGTATCAAGTTTTTTAAATTTAACATTTTTTTCTTTTAAATAAGACAAATAATCCTTGTGAAAATATGGTAAATTCCTGAATGTATTGCAAAGGTTTGTTTACGTCAAAAAAACCTCAATATTTTCTTTAAAATAATTATTCACAGCTACAGGTTTTTCATGTTATTTTACATTAGACATGTAAATTCATGATATTTTCATGTATTTCAAAAATACAGGAATAATCTGTGAAATAAAAAGGAATATAACTGTGTTTTTTTACAGTGTACAACATTCCTATAATAATACTATAATGATGGTGTCCAGTAAATGTATGGAATTACTATAATAAATGTCTATAGTGGGTTGAAAAAACATAACAAAACTCTATAGTAATACAATACGAAATAGAATAGTATAGTAATTTCCTTTAAAAACATACAAGTACAAAGTACAGGAGACACTATAGTGATACTATTCACACTCTAGTATTTATGACTTCATATCTGACTCTATAACATTACTATAGTAACACTGGGTAATACGTTTTGTGGTATTTCTAGTAATTATTTACAGAAATGCTATAGTGTTTCTGTAAGGGGATTAGTGTGTGCATGGCTTATTAGAAATTTGACCTGGCACCTGTCTATAAATGAAAAATAAAAGGTTTGTGTATGCTCCACTAACACTCTTTATGACTGTGTTTTCCTTCAACCAGTGGGACCTGGTGTGCGACAAAGCTGGACTCAACAGTCTCAGTTCGTCTATCTACATGTTTGGCCTGTTGGTGGGATCGGTCGTGTTTGGAGCCATGGCCGACAGGTAGGCTTTGCTGCTGCTTCTCTTAGCCTGCAGCCATGTTCCCTCAGACTCTGTACAGATAAAACACAGCCAGATCCTCAGCATCAAAGCATGGCATATGTCACGCCATATGTGAGCTGATTGCAGCCTGATTGCGTTGAAAAGCTAAAGTTACATGCTGAGATTTGATTGATACTGTTTTTTTTTAATTGGATTGAACTTCATGTTTGTGCCTTAAACATCTTAGGAACAATGTCATAAAATATTCCCTGTTTGTCTTAAGGTGGAAATGTCTATATAAAAGCATTTAAATGTCCAAGAGGAAATTCCTGGAGGTGCATTGACAATGTGTGGCCGTTGTCACATATCACGGTCTCACTCTGTCACAGTCAATGGTTCATTTATGCACTCATTTAATTTATTCATGTGCATAGAGGGCAAACTCATGTCCACCCCTTTCCTCTCTTTTCAAGGTACGGCCGACGTTTCATCCTGCTGCTTTCCATCGCTCTTCAGACTGTGTTTGGAGTCGCTGTGGCCTTTGCACCCAACTTCCACGTCTATGTGATTCTTCGTTTTGTAGTTGGCACCACGATATCTGGAGTGATCATCAATGCCTTTGTACTTGGTACTAACAAAACACATATTGGCATCCAAACACAAACATGATGAGACATTTACAATAGCAGTAGTGAATGCATTGATCACCAACTGAGAAATTGCTCAAATAATATGGCTTTATGTTGTGGTGGGGAATTAATGGCAGTATGGGATTCTATATCGTGAATATTTCGTGACAAATGTTTTGTTGAAAAAAGATTAGATAAGGTGTGAGGAGGAGGATTAATAAGTGTATCAATAGTGAGAAAACCATTGGGTTATGATTTTCTATCAGATTTCAAAGGAAAGATTCCCAGGAAAGTTTTGTCTCTGAGCAATTTCAGATAGTTATTGTAGATCAATTTCCATTTCCTTTTAGCTCTCCTGCAGTCAGTTTTTTATTTTTAGATAGGAGCTATATGTTTCCAGTGAAACTTAACTATTGGTTAAGACTTGCAACTACATTAATATATATATTAGGGCTGTCCCCAACTAAGGATTTACATAGTCGAATCAGAAAAAGAAGATATACTTTGTCAGAATAAATAATAATTAGAATCGTCATACCTGCCTATTGTTGACTTATGGTCGAATCATGTGTGTTTTTGTGCACGGCGATTGCGAGCCGATGCTAAACTGAGGCTTATTGTTGACCGTTTTCTCTCCCTCTCTTTCTCTCGCCTGCCATTCACCAGTCTTGTGCAGAGTTTTTGCCGTTCTGCCGACAACTACATGCACGTCGCAGTTCCTCGAGGGTCTATTTCAAGTAGTGGCTGTTTAAAAACGATAAAATATTCTTTGTGTGGTTCATCAACGGTGATAAATTATCCGAAAGTCCCGCGAGGTGCGGACAACTCGGCACAACACTGGTGAAGCTGGGGCTCCGTCTCTTCAGCAAGTGTTCCTCCTGCCACTACACACATACCGATTACATATACACATACCATACGCCTACACATGCGCACTGACAACCCAGGGTTAGGGTTACAATTTTGTATTTATTCACGCACTTTTAAAAACATTTATTGGGTTAGGGTTAGTTTTTTTTCTTTTTACATGTTTATTTACAGCATTAAACATTTAAATTTATATTGTAATAGGCTGTATAGTAACTTACTGAGAGAAAACTGGTAGATCTATGTAAAATTAGACGTTGAGCATCCCCATATCGCCAAAATGGCAAGATCCTTGTTTGACTTCGAAGTTTCGACGGTGAGATTGACAGTCGAATCAGGCTCTGCCCATCGAAGCATCGAATCTTCGACTATTCGGGGTCAGCCCTAATATATATATATATAGAACAACTTTTGTGATACCTTCACTTGAAATCTAGCGCTATCTGGGGCATCTGTCTGTTTGTCCAATATTTTGTTTTATTTTGACGAAATACCTACAAAACTAATGACATTTCCATCAGCCTAACCTGTTAATCAGCTCATTTTAACATGCTAAAACATGTAACTAAGATGGTGATTATGGTAAACTAATATCAGCTTAACTTTAACATGTTAGCATTATTATCTTGTTCTCAGACAGCAATGCTGGTGTCAATGAAAACACATGATACGCTATATCCTAGGAAGTTTGGTTAACATGTACTAGCAGGCACAGATGTTTAGTATCAGTCAAGAAAATAAGTAGTCATCTCATTTGTCACTTACATGTCAGACCAACAGAGATTGTATTACTAAGTGTAAAAATGTCTCATGCTTTTTGTGCTATCTTTGCTCAATCCCAGAACACAACCCCTTGCTACTCTTTCCACTACCTTAAAGCTCCAAACCACCACCTTAGTTTAACCCTATCCCCATTATTCCACCTCTCCTCACCACCCATCTTCTCTCCTCTCCTTCCAAACCCTGCACTGTTTTTTCAAAGGCACTGAGTGGACATGCACAAAGAGGCGCATGCTAGCTGGTATCATCACCGACTACGCATTTGGTCTGGGCTACATGCTGCTAGCAGGCGTAGCATACTTGATACGAGACTGGAGAAAGTTGCAACTGGCTATATCAGCCCCAGGCTTCCTGCTCATCTTCTATATATGGTGGGGAATATAATGGGCATCTGAACATTAGATATACTGTGTATTCATACATTTCCGCACAAGAGTACACAAATTCCCTCTTTGTGATCCTCTTTTTCTCCACTTCTGGCACTTCTCTCTATCTACTCTTCCTCCCCTCTCTTCTCTTTCTGTCTGCTGTACGCTCTTTGTATCTCCTGTCAGGGTGCTGCCTCACTCCGCCAGATGGTTGCTGGCCAATGACAGGAGGGAGGAAGCCATCGCACTCCTCCGCAAGGCGGCACTTGTTAACGGCCGTGTGTTACCTCCCACTGTACAGGTCTCTGGGTTTTACTCCTTAAACTCGCACACTATCTAAGCCGGTAAAATGTATTTTTTTGTCACTGCATATGATTTGCTGAAGACTAATCTTTTTGTGAAAGGATAAGATGGTGTTACTCTATAACAAACCCATAAAAAGACCAAAATCAAAATTGTGTTAGTCCATCTTTCAATACTTCCAACTTCCCTGCTATGTCTGTGGCACTCAGCCCCAGCTCCATTTTTACTTACTGCAGATGGAAATCTTGCAGAGAGTGAGATGAGGAGATCAACCTGTAAAAAAAAATGGGCTACAGCCAGCAGCCAGTTAGCTTAGCTTAGCACAAAGTGTGAAAATAGGAAAAGAGCCAAAGGTAACAAAATCTGCCTACCTGCACCTCTAAAATTCACTAATTCACTAGTTCAATCTCATTTGTTTAATTTGTGGTTTTATTGAAAAGGGCCATGCTAAGCTAAGCTAACTGGCTGCTGGCAGCAGCTTCAAATTTAATGGACAGATATGGGAGTGGTATCTTCACATCAAACTCTCGGCAAGAAAGTGAATAAACGTACTTCCCAATTATTCCTAATTCCAACTATCCTGACACAAATCCCAAAATTTAATAAAACAGGTGGGTACTGTAAGTTTTATTAAATTGGTTGGGGAGTATTCTGCATTGTTGGATTAATACACATTTGATGTGCAAGTAAGTATTTATTACACCAAACAGTGTACATGAGACTGTCTCAAATCAAACTACAGTGCTCATGTTCATGGTAATAAAAGAACATGTGACCCAGTGTGGCTCACTGATGTGTTATAATAGTTATGACAACTTTGACTACACAGGCAAAACTTTAGTGGAATACTTTTTTTGTCTTTTTATTGGATTTGTTAAAAATAAGAATAATTTAGAATACCACCAGCCTAATCCTTTCAAGGGTTATGTGTGTCCAGGTTGAGAAGATTTTAGTTGGAGGGAAGCAAAGTCATTCAGCAGTGGATCTCGTACGAACACCTCAGATGAGGAAAAGGGCTATCATCTTGTTCTACATCTGGTAAATTGTGTGTGTGTGCATGCCCATACATGCTTTTTAGGTGTTTTTTGACATAAGTAAAAAATCAAATCTATATTCCTTTTACCATGTTCTTTCTCTGCCTTTTCTCTTCAGTCTGTATCCCCTGTTCTTCTTTTGCACCCCAGGTTTGTGAATGTGCTGGTGTATTACGGCCTCTCACTGGGTGTGTCCAGGTTGGGGACAAACCTCTACTTGACACAGTTTGTGTTTGGGTTGGTTGAGATCCCGGCTCGTTCTCTCGTCCTGCTTGTCCTGCCCTGCAGTCGCCGACTCTCCCAAAGCGGATTTCTGGCTGTTGGAGGGCTCGCCTGTCTGCTGATGCTTGCTGTCCCTGCAGGTACGATAGACACTGCATTTGCTGTGTTCCTACAGGAATGTGAACTGTCTGCAAACCTTACAAACCTTCAGCTTTTCATCTCATCCCCTAATAACTGATGATGGGATGTACTTCATTACTGTGATCATTTCCCTCCATTTGTCTGTAGATTATCCCAATTTCCTGACGGGTCTTGCCATGGTAGGGAAGTTCGGAATAACAGCTTCCTTTGCTGTAATCTATGTGTACACTGCTGAGATATTCCCCACGGTGCTTCGGTAAGACATGTCTTTACAGTTTTAATTACTTTTCTCATACACACATAATATAAAAAATGTCTGTGGGTAATACCTATAGCTCCCTCCCCTTTGTGTACTCACAGGCAAACCGGAATAGGTGTATCCTGTATGTTTGCGAGGATGGGCGGTGTGTTAGCACCCACGATTAACATGCTTGATAACGACAGCCCCACTACACCTCTGGTCATCTTCGGCACCTGCCCGCTGGTGGGTGCTGTCCTGGCCCTGGCACTGCCCGAAACCGCTGACAGACCTCTTCCTGACACAGTGGAGGAGGCAGAAAACTGGGATATGAGGTACTACAATGTGCTTCCAGATTTCACTCCTGGTTTACTTCGCTGTGCTGTTAATGTGTCCTTGCTACTTAGCCTCTGTGACCCTGAACAGGATAAAGCCCTTCTTCCCCTCTTCTTCCCAATGGAAGACACAACCTCTGTGAACAGCTCAGTGTGTACTTTGTGTTTTGTCTCCTGCAGGTTGCCTCCCAACAAGGAGAAACCTGAGATGTCTGAGGATATCAGCCAATCAGCCAGCAGCACAGAGGAGCAGGAGCTACGACATCTTGCGAGCCAGGCCTAACTGTGTGTAAAAGGATGCACACATTACATTATTCACATATTATAGAGCCTCAACGTTGTTACCAGATACAGTACTTAACATAACATCCTCTATGCAATTACATGTCTGAATCTGATTAAGAGCTCTATGCAAGAAAGCATTTTACCCACCAAACTAGCATTCATACACACACAAAGCAGGTATTCATATATGGTGAAACGACAAATCAATAGCCTACTGTTTTACCAGATGCAGGTAAAGAGTCAGGAATAAATAGTTGTCCTTTGCAATCTGTGCATTTCTCATGTGTTTACATATCTATTGCAATGTTGAGAAGTGAACTGGTATAATATTTAAGACAAAAAAAAAACAGTCCCACAAAAGACTTTGCAGACATAGATTTCATACTTGTATTTCTAAATCTACAGGAATCAGCTCAGAGCTCAACTTTCTAAACATGTGCAGAAGAAGACTTTAGCAGACTGCCGCTTCCTCTAATGCAGTACACATAGTTCCATTGTGCTACTATTGTTACAACTAGTAAAAGCACGTGAATATTTTTGTAGTGCACCAAGTGTACCATTTCTGTGGACTGTTTGTGGAAGATCTTTGTTGTATCTTTATGCTGTAATGAACAAGCAACTGCCTCATTTTCTATGTTCTCATTCTCAAAGAGAAGCAAAACTAGTCCAGTGACATTGCATGTAGTCTGTTTTATTATCATATTATCTAATGTAGCGTCATGTTTGACTACAGTAATGTAATTAATTTGTAGTTTTGTATGGAAAGTGACTGATCAGCATGTAAAGAGATATTTCATATCAGCACTGTTTGACTTGAATCTGTGAAATATCAAGAACATATTACAAGTTTTAAAGGGCTATTATGGTGTATAAAAATTAGTGCTACATAAAAAAAAAATAAAAAAAAAATATAAAGACATGGATCAGAAGCACAGGTCATGTAATGTATGTTACTCAAGCAAAAGAAGTTAGAGTCTACAAAATCTATTATTCCTATTGCAAAGAAATGTGAGGCTAGTATATTTTGAAAGCCTAAAATGTGTGGAAGGGATAACCAGTTATTCCACTGCATGAATTTAGAAAGCATGCCAGTAGGTTAGATCAATCAGAGATGTCACAGAAACCAAATATTGGAAAACATTCCATTGTTTTATTGCATTGATTCCAGTCCATTTGAATGCAACAAATTATAAAGTGAAATGTACTTTGTGCAGCTAAAACAAAGGCACTGTAGCTTTGTGCCTCCAGCAATAAACTTGTCAAAACCATGCAGACTTGTTGTGTGCGCAAGTTGTGCAGTTTCTCAATACAATTCGACAGCAACATTTAACACATATCACCACCAAGCAGCTCAGTTTGATGCGATAACCACACCTCAAAAGATTCAACATTGGGAGTCATTCATCCTCAGGCACTCACATAGTGGTATTGACATACAGATTTCGATAGAGGAAAAGGCAAATTTATGCCAGCGTAACATATGTAGCATCAGTGGTGACACCACAGTTGTTATCCTTCATAGACATCAGGATGTAGCCATCATTGCCCCAGTAGGTGGACCATGAGTTCTTTATCAACCAGTATGGCTTCCCACTCAGGGTGCCGTATCCCACTGCAAGCACAGCATGGTCCAAGTCATCAGTGGTATTACCTGGAAAACATAAGAAGCATACCGAGTTAGAGAGAGGGACTTGTTGTAAGAAGTGTGAGCACCATTGAGAGAAGCTTACCACAGGCGGGTTCATAGTAGACACCGTGGCTGTAGAAAACAAATGATCGATGTGAAGCATCGATACTGACAGCCGCCGGCCCGTTTTTAAAGAGTGCCAGCTTAAGGGCCTCTGCATCTCCTGATGTGACGTTGGTGTAGCTCTGGATATGCGCAGTAAGCTGGGATGTGTTCACGTGGCAAAATCCATTCTGTTCAAAGAGTGGAAACATACATTTAATACTGAACCCTGTAGTGCAGCAGGACGGCAAACCATTCTGATAGTACCAGTCATACATGTGTCTCCCTTGTATGAAAGAGGTAATAGAAACTTAGGATACTGGTCTGACTATTAAGACCCAAGTAGAGATTTGGACAGAAGTGCTGTAGTGAACAAAGCTGACTCCAACTGGGCCACACAGATACAAACTTTTAATAGCTTCTGAACAAAACTCAAGTTTAACCTAATTATGAAAAACGGTTATTTCAGCTGGCTGAACCTTGACATTTACTCAGTTATTTCACATTTGTTTATAAGTTGTCAAGACATTTATTTCTGGATATTGGCTGGACTGTGAACCTGTAGGTAAAGATGAGCTTGCTTGCTCAGTTCAGAGTTTGCTTTTCATGATTTTGGCAATTATCCCCAATTTAATAGAGCAGAAGGACTTCTGAAATACCATTTGAGTAAAACATTTACCAAATATAGAAAATGCACCATTCCCCAGCCATGCAGTGCTAATTTAATTTGAACTTCACAGGATATTTTGCTTCAGGCACCATGTTTTGGAATCATCTCACCATTCCCATATAGGCTCCGTAAGTTTCTGTTGTGCCGATGCCTCCATGCTTCATGATCCACTCGTATGCTCTCCACTCCTCCCCTCCGTCACAGCCGTTATTGCCGAAACCCCAGGAACAGTCCACCAACATCTGCTGAGACAGAACCTGCAAAGAGCCCGTCTGAAAGACGACAGCAAGATATGATCACACTCCACACACACATTGTTAACACACACTCTTGTATCCTATGGCACTGCACAAACCTCTGAAAATAAACTACAGTAAAATTAAGAGATGGGCTCAAACATAACTTAGACAATCAATTTGGGTTTAGGATGGAAAAACATTAGATAAGAGGGGCATATAGAAAATACAAAAAAAAAAAACCCAAATAGTTTGTTTATAATGAACATTTTTACACCAGCTGTTTTCTACAGGGTGCTGGAAAGATGCTGTGAGATCCCGAAGTAGTAAATTCAAAACTGGCCCCTACGGAGTGGCTCTGTTTATGAAGCTGCCTATGGGGACGAGTGTGCCGCATCATGCAGGTCACTTCCCGCTGCTGCGCTGTGTTCTGGCAAAGGCACAAAGACAAACTGCTGGGGCTTCACAACAGTACTTTCACTTTGTCCAATCCAACTGCCCTTGTAAACACTGAAATGTGGAGTACTCATCCACTAGTACATACATCTACAACTTCTGTAGTCTCATTATTTTGATGACAAATCACCTAAAGCTGTGGCAGACAAGTAATTAGATATATTTTGCGAGATTCTCTTTACATCCCGACAGCAATCACAAAATGAAATGCTCAGAGATAAAAAAAAATAAAAAAGGCGCAGGACTACATTCAGTTCGTCAGTACCTGCCTGTAATCTGCACACAGGGAAATGTGTTTTGGGGGAGTGGCTTTGGAGGGAGGCCTAAACGGAGGGTGCAGGAATTTTTTAGTCAGTTGGATACTTTCAAAATCTAGCCATCTCCTGGTAGTTTCTCCAAAAGTTACCTACCCCAGCTTTAAGTAATCTTAGTAAAACATTTTAAAAAGGTTAAACATTAAATGGTAGGATTTGCTTGATTCTCTCCATTGCCCATCATTAAAAGAAAAGAAACTGATTTTGCGGTCAACGTTTTTGGCATTTCAAAGGCTAAACGATTAGGTAAAAATGTAAACAATGGACTTGTACCACAAAACCAATAAACTTGCTTTCATCAGTTCATGATACTCCTTTTCTACATATAGCAATGCACCAACACATTACTCAAGGTCCAGAAGCACAATACTTAACTGTGAAGGGCTGTTCTAAATGCAAACCATACACATTTTTCAAATCTCCTAAATGTTTTTCCCCCCCTTTTTCCCTTGCAGTGTCAACTACTTCCTTAGAAATGCAATTGGACAGCTAGTGGCCCAGTACAAGAGACAAAATCAAGAGTGTGTGTGAGTACGAGAAAGAATTTGGTCACTTCAGTGGGGTGCCATCAAATCCCATAACAAGCCATCCAATGTTTGGATCAAGCTGCTGGGCAACGCATGAAAAGGAATGCCTTTGAGCTTTGCCTGCCATGGGATGGAGGCAGGCCAAAGCTGACATTCACCCAGTTTTATTTCTTCAAACACTGACATGTCTGTCTATGAGTGTAAAAGTGGCACAATGAAGCATCTTGTGGACCCTCTCATACTCTAAAAGGGGAGGACTTCTTCCCCTCACAGGGATGCTTTTCTTACGGTTAATGGAGCTAAAATCACCACTTCAAATAATGAGCAATAACTTATTTCACTAAGCTGACTGAATAGACCGTTACATTCTCCCCAGACATGCCAGAACAACGAAGTGCCACAGGAATGTGTCACTGCAAATCTTTTCACTTATGCATTTGCGCCAACTAAAACAGTGACACAAACCAGATGGACAGCCATGCTGAACATCTGTGGCTTTAAAGAGCATAAGGAAGTAGCGTTGTCAGTTGAAAACACTGGAATGTGGCCAGTGACTGTGGGGCGAGCTGCTTTTAATCCTTTTCACCTTTAGGAAGAGAGCGCCCTCTACTGCTCCAGTGGTGGCAAAGCTCCAGCAGGAGCCACAGATGGCCTGGTCCTTCACTGGGGTCACAGCACCTGCAAAAGCGGAGAGTTGAGGTAAATAAAATAGGATGTCCAGCCAGCCAGGAATACACATTTAGATTGTAAATACGCACCGTAAAGCCTCCAGTCAAATGACTCTGGTACTTTCACGCCTTTGTAAAGCATTGAGGGGAAGGGGAGCCCTCTGTTTGGGGTCTTTCCTCGTTTCCTTCCCCTCATGGTGGCCAACTCTGACATGGTGCGATCTGACAAAGAGTTCAGAGCCAGAGAGAAGGGCAGCCCTGCTCTGTTCTTTGAGTGCACATACCTACAGTAACAGAAAAAAATAAAAATAAAAAAAAGTCACCAGGTCATCTGAAACCCTTCAATTACAACTTAATTTCCATCTTCCTTTAATAGAGGATCTGGCAGTGCTGCGGGGGTCACAACTCAGTTTTTCATGTTCCTCTCACCGGAGATTATGAACAAAAGTGTGCTCCCTTTCCTCGTGCTCTCTTTCGTCGCTGTACTGACGCTGGAACTTGTCCTTGAAATGGTTGAACATGCGCTGCGAGTGGCCTGATGCTGAGGTGTGGATGAGATCTTTCATTGGATTAGCCAACATATGGTGCTCCACTCCTGGACCAGGAAATTCCCCACAGGTCATCCCTATATGGGGAAAAAAAATAAAATAAAAATAAACAAACAGAAAAAGATAAATCCCCCCACCTCCCTCTTTCAATTTTCTAAGATGTCTTGATGCGTGCACCGCACAGCAAGGAACAAACCTTCAGGCAGCGAGAAAACTTTGGGGTCCACATGAGTGCTGAACTCTTTGTAGTCCACCAAGTATTTGTCATAATGGGACCCCAGCAGCGTGTTATACCCCATCATCTCATAATGGAGGGGTGTTGGGGGGTCTTCCTTGCTATCTGCACCTCTCTCTGAATGGGTCACCCACAGTGTGTATGTGTTCTTCTTGTAACCTACAGTGGTCACGTTCTGCCAAACTTCACACAGGGAACCTCCGTAGTACTCCATCCTCAGGAACTATGGGGGATTAACATTTTGACTTGTGAGCACACAGACATAGATACAAGACATTTCCAACAGTAATAAATCATGGTTAGATTAAATGATAATAATTTGAGTCGTACACATCCACCATAAACACCATTACAGCTATTGTTTAAAAAAAAAAAAAAAAAAACACACCTCTCTGGAGGTCCTGCAGCAACAGAGAGTCTGCAAGTCAGGGAGTGTTACACTACATGCAAAAGGAGCAGCCAACAGTTACACACATACCTGGAAGCCCTGCACATCAGGCAGAGACGGCTGCGGTGTGACAATTTCGTTCTTTGTTCCATTGACCTGGAAACACTTCATCACATTCAGCTCTACCTCTGTGGTTTCAGGAGTGATTTTATAGGCAACGCCCCACTGATGCTCCGCCCCCAACTGGTACGTGGACACCTGGCCTGTTGATGAGCAACGAGAGAGATGTTAAAGTTAGACATTTTCATATTTAATAATCCTTTAGTAATTACATTTATGGAGTAACAGCTTTATTTGTTTTACCCTTACCCAGCACCATCCTTCCTATGTAGTTTTATTTACTGCACCATCCCCACCCCAACCACAAGCTTAAGATGTAAATATCATCCATCAAATGTTCCGTTACTTGTATACCGCCAACTATCCAAGTGATGCTGCTATAGAGGGTTGTGTACTTGTTTTAGTTTTTGCTGCCAGAAATAAGCTCAACTTGCTTGTAAGTAAGTTCTGAACACAGTAACTCGCCAACTTAAGTCTTTTCTTCTACTTTTTATTACTTACTCACTCATGAAGTAACAGTAGGTCTAATGTGCAATGTTTTAGCTATTCTAACCACCACAGGTAAAGATGTTACCATTTTGTTAATACATGCACTAGCATGATTGCGGTTATGAGTTACATTAACAGCTCCTACACAATGAGATAAACTCATTCTAAACTCGACACTAGGTCCGTGTAGGTAGGTTGAAAGCAGGAGATAGATGTAGAGTGCTGCTCTACATTAAAAATAACCTCACTTAACCTCATCGGGAAGGAAAGGATACAAATTAAAACAGCTTACAAAATCAACTTAAACAAGACAAAAAGGTTCAAAGTCCGATGAGTATGTAACATGAATCAACAAAAAAAAAAAAAAAAAAGTGGAGTTCCCAAAAAGAGCCTATCCATTCTTTTTCACTTCTTTGTTTTTGAACCGCGTGCTTATGTTCCGCTCTGGTCACTTTGGTCTGACACAATAGGCTCTCAGTTTCACATCACCAATCCAACCAAGCAGGGAAAATACAGAGTCAGGTTGAGTAGAAACAGCTGCGGGTCAAGTGGTTTCTTACCATGGTAGTAGTCTATTCTGCTGGAGTTTGCCGTGAGGTCAAACCAGGCCTCAAATGGCTCCTTGATCTCAGCATAGGGCAGAGAAATCACTCCTGCAATGGAAATGTGAAGACAAAAAAAAGTGAGGCTAAAATCTGAGGAAGAAGAGGCTCTAATGTGTAATCCGATGTTGTACGGCTTACCTTTGACTTGATAGCTCTTTCCGAAATATGGAAGGGAGGGCACTGCTTTTCCCTCTGTAGCTGAAAACAAACATAAGGTGTTGAGATATTCTTTCCCAAAAATGCATTTTCAGTGGTACTGATCTTATCCATGCAATTGTACTTTATATAAAAGTCACATACAGTTAATTATAACGTTACTGGATAGTTAGGGATATTGATAGCTGCGCTTGGACAAAGCAGACTGCCTCACATTGATTTTTCGCTCAGTTGGGGAACCACTGAAGGAATAACATTATGACAAAAAAGGAGTAATGTTACGACAAATAGTTGTAATTTAGTCAATACAGTATGGCCTGGCGTAAAGGGTGATTTTATAGCTTTGTCCAGGATTATAAGCCATTATTTAAGGATACATGGAGATATCCTGATAAGGAACTCAACTTTAAATTGACAGAGTTTTGCCTGAAATTTGGCGTGATATTGTCTGCATTCATCAGCACGTACCTGAGACATAAGTTACTTTACTTAGTGCTGTGAGGTTCTTATTTCTTCAGCGTGCTGAACTATACCCACCATAAAACGACTTTGTAATATCACGTGCTATTTCCTTCAGTAGCATGCAGCTAGCTAACAAGAAACACGACGTGGTAAACTAAATGTTGTCTCTTACCTGTGACAGCCCACAAAAGAACAACAGCTGCAATGTACAAACGCATTGTTTCTGCTGTGAGATCAGAAATACAGGACAAAAAGCAGTCAGACTAAACAAAAACACATGACTCTGCAAAATAAAGCTCTCCAAAACACTAATTAAATAACTGACGGTCTCGACCAATCACACTGTCACGTGCAGGAGCGTAGGCCAATGAGACACGAGAGGCGGTTTTATTTGCGCGGATATCATGTGACTTGTGTCATACGACGTGCACCACGGTGCATTTTAAGAAGAGGTTTTTAAGACGAGACCTAAATGTCCTTTCGGGTTAAAAGGATGTGGAAAGGTATCACCCTACCACTGAGGTTTTAAGTGAATGTCGGGAGTACACCAAGTTAATAACAGAGGCTTTGGATGTAGTATTTGTAACAGTGCACAAAAAATTGGTTCCTAAATGACAGTCCATCTGTTGTGTTAAGTAATGTTTCTCCATGGATTACAGGTTCATCAAATAGTAAGAGAACATGTTCAAAAACAATTCTATATTTTCAATAATATTTACAGATATTTCAAAGAATCCTGACAATTGTCATGTGATAATTGGTAGGCTATATATGTTCCAGTTTTTAATGTAAATATACAGTGGGTACGGAAAGTATTCAGACCCCTTTAAATTTTTCACTCTTTGTTTCATTGCAGCCATTTTCCAAAAATCAAAAAAGTTCATTTTATTTCTCAGTAATGTACACTCAGCACCCCATCTTGACAGAAAAAAACAGAAATGTAGAAATTTTTGCAAATTTATTAAAAAAGAAAAACTGAAATATCACATGGTCATAAGTATTCAGACCCTTTGCCGTGACACTCATATTTAACTCAGGTGCTGTCTATTTCTTCTGATCATCCTTGAGATGGTTCTACACCTTCATTTGAGTCCAGCTGTGTTTGATTATACTGATTGGACTTGATTAGGAAAGCCACACACCTGTCTATATAAGACCTTACAGCTCACAGTGCATGTCAGAGCAAATGAAAATCATGAGGTCAAAGGAACTGCCTGAAGAGCTCAGAGATAGAATTGTGGCAAGGCACAGATCTGGCCAAGGTTACAAAAAAATTTCTGCTGCACTTAAGGTTCCTAAGAGCACAGTGGCCTCCATAATCCTCAAATGGAAGACGTTTGGGATGACCAGAACCCTTCCTAGAG
>NC_060158.1:22463810-22469060 GCF_021292245.1 Micropterus dolomieu | reverse complement strand
AAACACCTGAAGGACTCCAAGATGGTGATAAATAAGATCCTCTGGTCTGATGAGACCAAGATAGAACTTTTTGGCCTTAATTCTAAGCTGTATGTGTGAAGAAAACCAGGCACTGCTCATCACCTGTCCAATACAGTCTCAACAGTGAAGCATGGTGGTGGCAGCATCATGCTGTGGGGGTGTTTTTCAGCTGCAGGGACAGGACGACGGGTTGCAATCGAGGGAAAGATGAATGCGGCCAAGTACAGGGATATCCTGGACGAAAACCTTTTCCAGAGTGCTCTGGACCTCAGACTGGGCCGAAGGTTTACCTTCCAACAAGACAATGACCCTAAGCGCACCGCTAAAATAACGAAGGAGTGGCTTCACAACAACTCCGTGGCTGTTCTTGAATGGCCCAGCCAGAGCCCTGACTTAAACCCAATTGAGCATCTCTGGAGAGACCTGAAAATGGCTGTCCACCAACGTTTACCATCCAACCTGACAGAACTGGAGAGGATCTGCAAGGAGGAATGGCAGAGGATACCCAAATCCAGATGTGAAAAACTTGTTGCATCTTTCCCAAAACGACTCATGGCTGTATTAGATCAAAAGGGTGCTTCTACTAAATACTGAGCAAAGGGTCTGAATACTTATGACCATGTGATATTTCAGTTTTTCTTTTTTAATAAATTTGCTAAAACTTCTACATTTCTGTGTTTGTTTTATTTTTTCTGTCAAGATGGGGTGCTGAGTGTACATTACTGAGACTTTCCATACCCACTGTATGTCACAGATTGACCGATAAACTATCCATATTTTCTGTTCTGTTCATTTGTTGAGATTCAGCAGCAGCTCTCAGAGGTGTCTCATAAAGATAAACAGTCAGAGAAGAGCTAATGACAGAAATTCATAATATGTTGTTAAGACTACAAAGGATGGTATAAGTGCATTTTTGTTGGGTCCTTGCTCATATGGGTGTTAAAGGAGATGAACAACCAGATAAATTGGCTTGTAAGTTGGCTTGCAGATAAGTTTGTTGTGGAGTATATTCAGTGTGGTTGTACTTTTACTTAAGAAAAGGATCTGAATAATTATTTCACCTCTGATTATGTTTATGGTGTGTGTGTATGTGTGTGTATATATATTATGTATTTACTATATACTAACTATAGACATCAACTACAGGCATCCACAGAACTACAGGCATCAACAGAGAGATTGCAGAATCTCCACTGTCAGTTACATCTATCGTTTATTTACTGTGACTATAAGGTTAGCATTATTGCTAACAACCTTGTGCCAATAATGCCTTAACCATGGAGTGTTTTTGCGGTTCTGTCCATTTTGCCGACATTGCCTGAATGTATCACAAGTAGCAGGACATGAGATCGGCTGTTTAGCGTGAAAAAAGCACCTAAATTGCCGTTTAAAGTATTTTCAAAAATTGAATAAAGGTTTCAAAAATCTGAAACTATGATTGATTGAAACTTTAGCCTCTCTGGGACAATCTAGTCCAGATTTGAGAGCTCTAGGTATAGTGGTTTTGGATCTGGACCTGGTCTAATGTGGTCTGCATGTGGAGAAAATGCAGCGAAACTTTTAATTTTCACAAATAAAATAAAGTTTTTTCAAATCTAAAAATGTGTTTCAGACAGCGTTAAGGTTTTGCCTAAAATACATAACAGCTTTCACAGCAGTAAGAGGTGCAAAAATCGGTCGCTCAGCAACATAAGTTAACTTTCACTTAAGTTTCTTAACTGCTGAATCAGAAGTCTAAGTTACTACTTCACACTACAGCACACTGACAAGTGTATGTAGTTACATTACTATTTTAGAGGGGTGGTGATGGACCAGTGGATAAGACACATGCCTTTGGTGCAAGAGAATCGAGTTCAGTCTCCTACTGTGACACATCCACCTATGTGTCCCTGAGCAAGACATTAACCTCTCCTTGCTCCACAGGCGTGCGATCTCTATGTATTTAGCAATTGTAAGTCGCTTTGGATAAAAGCGTCCACTAAATTAATAAATATAAATGTATTTTTAAGAAAGAAGGACATATATTAAGGACATATATTTTTGAAAAGCACCTACCTTGTTGACATTTTTTTGGCCAACCTTTCATTGGAAAGTGTGTTCCTCTTGAAAACACAATGTTTTGAAATTTCTACAAAGTAATTATGTAATTTAGTGTAAACATATCCAGTATTGAGTGTTCACCAATATGGTGCATTCAGCCACTATGATGTATTAATGTGGATTTTTTTTTTTGAGGCAGACCAGTTTGTCAGGCCCAGAAAGGTGAAGCAGATGGTATTCCCACCGCCTTTATGCATCATCCCTAAACCTGTAAATAGTAAAGTCCTAGCTGCTGATCGAAGCTATACTTTTAAAAGTGAAACAGGTATAATAAATACTAACTCTTAAACAGTATTATTTCTTATTTTGAAGCGGTAAAATATTATTTTGAAAAATATAAAATTAACAGTGCCATGTCTGCTACTTACATCCTTTCAAAGATTGATGAAAGAAGGGATGTAGAGATTAAGAGAAGGAAAAGTGAGAGTAAAGAAAGAAGGGATGGAGACACTGAGAGAAGAGATAGAAATAAATAAAATAACACTTTAAGTATGATTCCTTATAAATGGTATATTATAATATGCATGTACAATCATGTGTTGTCTTCTATCTCACTATGTGTGCTCAGCCCCCTCCTGTTCACGCTGGAACACCCATGACTGCATCCCCCGACATGGAGAGAACTCTGTTATGAAGTTTGCGGACGACACCACCATTATCGGCCGGATTTCAAACAACCATGAGACTTCATATTGGGAGGAAATTCATAATCTTGTAGAATGCTCAGAGAACAACCTACTGCTCAACGTCAGCAAAACCAAAGAGCTGATCGTTGATTTCAGGAAACAGGAGATAAAGATACACACTCCTGTCTACATCAGTGGAGCTGAGGTGAACAGTTTCAGGTTCCTGGGAATCAGCATCACAGAGAACCTGACATGGTCATCTCACATCTCCATGCTGGTGAAGAAAGCACAGAAACGACTGTATTTGTTGAGGAAGCTAAAGAAGGCCAAATTCCCACGCCAAGTTCTTGTCAGCTTTTACAGAGGAGCAATAGACAGCATCCTGACTGGAAACATCACAAACTGGCATGGGATGCGCACGGTCCAGGACCGGAGGGCTCTGTAGGGGAGCACAGAAGACCATTGGTACCCATCTCCCGGGCAACAGTGATATCGGTGAGGTGAGATGCTTACGCAGAGCCCAAAGGGCAGTACCCACCCAGCCACAGCCTGTTCACCCTGCTGCCTTCTAGGAAGAGATATAGAAGTTTTAGCTGCCCCACCACCAGACTGCAGAGCAGAAGGGAGTTACAAAACTCAATTTTACTCTATAACTTGTTATATTGTGACAATAAACCTACCTACCTAGCTAACTAGCTATTTGCTTGTTGTTTCTGCCATGTTGGATCATATGCCCCGATGACATCACAAAAGAACCCTCCTAATCAAAGTGATGACCCACTGAACAGGGTCATTTAGAATGTTCTTTGATGTTCTTTGATGTAGTCAGTCTGTGTCATCATGTGTCATGTTCTGGAATGTTAGGTGAGCCTTTAATGCAGTCTGCTCAGTACCTGATTCAGTTAGACAAGAGAACACGAAGAGACGAGATGCAGGCATTAAGCAGATAGGTTTCAATAAACCAGGTAGAGTCACCGATCTCCAAATACTTTCAAACTATCCTAAAGTAAGCAAATATATTTTTATTTTGAAGCAGAGCTAGAAAGTTTGGGCAAACAATTCAAGCGTGCTGCTCATCGCAGCATGTCTTCACCATACCGCACGTAAAAAGTTGTCTATTTAAACCTTCAGGTTGCTTTTATTCTGTATTTTTTGTGTCAAATAATCAACTTATTAAGTAAGCAGATCTTATAGATACTGGAGGGAGTCACAGATGTCCAAATACTTACCAACGGTCCTAAGGTAAGCTGATGAGTTTTTCTATTGATCAAGGCCCAGATGTTTGGATAGATACTTAGAGTGTACTGCTAGATTTTACTAACACTTGATGACGTCTACTAATAGTAGATTGTTGTCACCATACCCCATGTAAAAAAATGTCTATTTCAGGAAATCGGTTGTTTCTTTCCCTGTATTTCTCTTGTTGTCATCTCATTAGATCATTAAGTAAAGAGATTTAAATGAAAGTGGATGGAATCACAGGTTTTAATCTACCATCAAACGTTCTTAAGGTAAGCTGAAGATTTTTAGTATTTTATCAGGCTTACAGGTTTGGGCAGACACCTCATGCGTACTGCTACATTTTACTCACACTTGATAATTGTTATTGATTGATGCATGTTCTCACCATACCCCATGTAAAAAATTGTCTATTTTAGGAGAAAAGTCCTTTTTTTTTATCTTTTTTTCTTGTTTTCAACAGATCAGCTCATTAACAAAACAAATTTGAATGAAAGTGGATGGAATCACAGGTTTTAAACTACCATCAAACGTTCCTAAGATAATCTGATGATTTTTTTGTTATTTATTGGACTTATATGTTTTTTCAGCAGACACCTCATTTAAAAAATTCTCTATTTAAGGAGAAAAATGTCCTTTTTTCTGATCTTTTTTTCTTGTTTTCAACAGATCAGCTCATTAACAAAACAAATTTGAATGAAAGTGGATGGAATCACAGGTTTTAAACTACTATCAAATGTTGTTAAGGTAAGCTGAAGATTTTTAGTTTTTTATCAGGCTTAGAGGTTTGGGCAGACACCTCATGCGTACTGCTACATTTTACTCACACTTGATAATTTCTGCTGATCGATGCATGTTCTCATTGTACCGCATGTAAAAAGTTGTCTATTTTAGGATGATGTTTGATTTTTTCCCTGTATTTCTCTTGTTGTCATCTCATCAGGTCATTAAGGAAACAGATTTGAATGAAACTGGATGGAGTCACAGGTTTTAATCTACCATCAAACGTTCCTAAGGTAAGCTGATGAGTTTTAATATGGATCAAGGCCTAGAAGTTTGGTAGACATCTCAAGTGTGTTGCTACATTTTACTCACACTTGATAATTGTTATTGATTGATGCATGTTCTCACCATACCCCATGTAAAAAATTCTCTATTTAAGGAGACAAAAGTTCTTTTTTCTGATCTCTTTTTCTTGTTTTCAACAGATCAGGTCATTAAGGAAACAGATTTGAATGAAACTGGATGGAGTCACAGGTTTTAA
>NC_060158.1:22447208-22463710 GCF_021292245.1 Micropterus dolomieu | reverse complement strand
AAATGTTCTTAAGGTAAGCTGAAGATTTTTAGTTTTTTATCAGGCTTAGAGGTTTGGGCAGACACCTCATGCGTACTGCTACATTTTACTCACACTTGATAATTTCTACTGATCGATGCATGTTCTCATTGTACCGCATGTAAAAAGTTGTCTATTTTAGGATGACGTTTGATTTTTTCCCTGTATTTCTCTTGTTGTCATCTGATCAGGTCATTAAGGAAACAGATTTGAATGAAACTGGATGGAGTCACAGGTTTTAATGTACCATCAAACGTTCCTAAGATAATCTGATGATTTTTTTATTATTTATTGGACTTATATGTTTTTTCAGCAGACACCTCATGTAAAAAATTCTCTATCTAAGGAGAAAAAAGTCCTTTTTTCTGATCTTTTTTTCTTGTTTTCAACAGATCAGGTCATTAAGGAAACAGATTTGAATGAAACTGGATGGAGTCACAGGTTTTAAACTACCATCAAACGTTCCTAAGATAATCTGATGATTTTGTTATGATTTATTGGACTTATATGTTTTTTCAGCAGACACCTCATGCGTACTGCTACATTTCACTCACACTTGATAATTGTTATTGATTGATGGATGTTCTCACCATACCCCATGTAAAAAATGGTCTATTTAAGGAGAAAAGTCCTTTTTTCTGATCTTTTTTTCTTGTTTTCAACAGATCAGGTCATTAAGGAAACAAATTTGAATGAAACTGGATGGAGTCACAGGTTTTAAACTACCATCAAACGTTCCTAAGATAATCTGATGATTTTTTTTTTTCTTATTTATTGGACTTATATGTTTTTTCAGCAGACACCTCATGTAAAAAATTCTCTATTTAAGGAGAAAAAAGTCCTTTTTTCTGATCTTTTTTTCTTGTTTTCAACAGATCAGCTCATTAACAAAACAAATTTGAATGAAAGTGGATGGAATCACAGGTTTTAAACTACCATCAAATGTTCTTAAGGTAAGCTGAAGATTTTTAGTTTTTTATCAGGCTTAGAGGTTTGGGCAGACACCTCATGCGTACTGCTACATTTGACTCACACTTGATAATTTCTACTGATCGATGCATGTTCTCATTGTACCGCATGTAAAAAGTTGTCTATTTTAGGATGACGTTTGATTTTTTCCCTGTATTTCTCTTGTTGTCATCTCATCAGGTCATTAAGTAAACAGATTTGAATGAAACTGGATGGAGTCACAGGTTTTAATGTACCATCAAACGTTCCTAAGGTAAGCTGATGAGTTTTAATATGGATCAAGGCCTAGAAGTTTGGTAGACATCTCAAGTGTGTTGCTACATTTCACTCACACTTGATAATTGTTATTGATTGATGCATGTTCTCACCATACCCCATGTAAAAAATTGTCTATTTAAGGAGAAAAGTCCTTTTTTTTAATCTTTTTTTCTTGTTTTCAACAGATCAGGTCATTAAGGAAACAGATTTGAATGAAACTGGATGGAGTCACAGGTTTTAAACTACCATCAAACATTCTTAAGGTAAGCTCACAAGTTTTAGTTTTTCATCAGGCTTAGAGGTTTGGGCAGACACCTCAGGCGTGTTGCTACATTTTAGTCATGTTTTCACCATACCGCATGTAAAAAAAAAACCTTTTTTTTTTTTAAGGAATAAAATAAAAAAATTGTGTGTTCTATATTTTGTATGTTGTCAACTAATCAGCTTTTAAAAATAACAGATTTTATTGATCTTGGAAGGAGTTGCAGATTTCCTAATCCTTTCCAACGCTCTTAAGGTAACCTGATGATTTTTATTTTGATTAAGGCCTAGAAGTTTGGGTAGACACTTCAAGCATGCATCTGCATTTCACTCATACTTTGTAACCTCTACTCATTGCAGAATGTTGTTTTTTCTTTGTGGGCACATGAGCCCCCCTGCTGTTTTTCTACTTCTCTCTGTCTTTATGTCCCTTGCTTTTGCACCTGTTCTCTTTTTCAGAACCGATGCTGCACTTTGGACCATCTGCTGCCTTGAGACGTCTCGATCCCTTCATTCCTTCCCTCTTTAACTCTTTCAACCCATTACACATAATGGTTACCCTGCACTGTTGCTCTTCATGAAGTTTCTCCACATTTTTCCCGTAAAGGGTTTTTGTGGAGTTTTTCTTTTATTGGCATCTTGACATGGTAAATCACAAGCTTTGTCTGCAGCTCAGTATTTGTCTCAGCTCCCCTAAAGGTGACCAGTGTTCCTCCAGAAAGCAACAGAACTTGATAACAACAATCAACCATAATATCAAAGAATCTTTATTTTAATCCTACAATGAATAATATAATAAATACAATTGTACCTAAATATTAATCTGATCTCATTTGTGGTCTTTAATTCTTATTATGTGTACATACACATTTGTTTGTCAGTTAACTAAAACCAAGTAGCCTGAAACTCCTGCTAAAACCCTCAGAAGCGGAGTACATACAACCACCCAACTTGACACTAGATGTCAGTATCTTACAGAACATTGGTTTATTGCTCAATATTACAAATCGCAGGATGCAGCATAATTGAGCAGCAACATGTTCTCAGGAGTATGTGCAGACAGGCAGAAGAGAGAACTGACTGGAAGACAGAGTCATAGAATAAAAGTAATATGCTGCACAAAACTCTGTCAGTCTCAGAGTGTCAGGGTGCTAACTGAAGTCATGAGAAAACCGTGCAACAGCTGACCAGCCAGCAGGGCATCAAAACAGTCACTGTGTGTCTGTGTGTGTGTTCAGTACTCAACTAAAAGAGAGAGGAAAATGGTAGGAAAGCCTATTTTCTAATGGACACTTTGCCAGACTTTTCAAGAACTATGATAAACATTACTGACAATCATGATACAGGGATCAAATGGAACAAGGGAATGCTGCAGGACTAAGTTGCAGTTTTGCTGTCAACATTGTGGTCTGACATATTATCTGATGTTGACTTACTAACTGAAAAAGCTTTATAGTTCAGTTCAGTGTCCTTTATTGGCAAGAATGTTTCATTTAAACAATGTTGCCAAAGCAGTTTCAAAATCAAAAGTTTAGATTTCAATATGACATAACAAGATCAATCCAATCAAAGCCATTCAATTTGGCAGTTATAAATTACAAAAACAAAAATAACAAATATAGATACAACATAGACTGTAAATAAAAAGGATGACTTAACCTGCCATGCAGCAAATATTAAGTGCAACAGTCAGTAGCTGGCCTTCAGGTTGTGACACAGGGACACATACTTCGCGGCAAGGTTTGCTGTATGTCCTACTATTTGGATTATTCCTAATTTATCTTCAAGTTTTTTTAAATTCGGTATTAATAGATGGAATTTCTCAAAATATTGCTCTGTTATGCTTCTATATTTAGCACATTTCAGGAGAAAACGTGTCTGTCTCCACCTCGCCGGTCATTTATATTTGTCATCATTTAATTTTACATAAACACATAGCATAAACAAATATTTTCAAGTAACTTTTCTTGTATACTTTTGTGTTAAGGAAGTGTGCTCAAGATATGAACCGAGCCAGACACTTTGACAAATAAACATTTCAATGTTCAAACTATGTACTGAAGACTCTAAATAACCCCAAACATATCATTGGCATTTTTGCACTTGCACTTGCATGTTACTCACTACAATATAGGTCATCATGCAATTAACTAATATCATCTGATAATATCAGGTTCTAAGTAATGTATGTAACATGGTGAGGGTAAAAAAACACTGAAAGAAATGGGGAAAAAAGTGTAAATTTAAAGCGAGGTTACAATGACAAATTGATTTGCAGTATCTATTAATCTTGCAGCTGTATCCATCTTATCTATATCCCATACTGTGCACCTGATAATGCAGCCAGGTGAATATTATAACAAATCAGTTTCAGTTTCTACAGTAATTCGTACTGCTGCAGTGATTCTGATTCAGCAAAACCAGTCATTTTTATGACAAGGTCGTACTGGACACATCTGTGAGCTTTAGAGGTGCTGGTAGGCAGATTTTGTTACCTTTTTTGTGCACAAAGCCAGCAATTCACTCAGCTGTTGCCGTACAGGACAGCTGTGTGTGTGTGTGTGTGTGTGTGTGTGTGTGTGTGTGTGTGTGTGATCAGAGGACTCAGGTTCCTGTGACTCCTGCTAATGTGTTTACGGTTTACAGCATGAAATGCCATATATTCTCTAACAGCGTGCTAACAGACATTGTCAAAGACTGATATACAAATAATCAGCTACGTGTAGCACATGTTTAGTGCTTATTTTATTTTGTGTTAAACAATAACAATAGTAACCACAAAACATTGTTCATTTACAAGAATACAGGAGTATAAATATAGAATATCTGTCCTACGGGGTAGTATTTGAGCATTTCTCTAAAACACAACAGACACACAGTCAAAAAATCATTCGCTCAATCATTCAGAAAAAACAAATGGAAGACCATTAGTGTCTCAAAAGGTTCAGTCCCTTCTGAAGACAGTCTCTTCTTTAGTTTAGTGCTGAGAGTACTGCTTGCACTCCACTTTCCTCCTTGACTACTTTTTCTCCAAAATAGTCTCTACGTCTTACATTTCAAATTGACTTTTAGGAGTTACAGGAGGAGCTCAATAATCAAGGCAGCACACTGACACATTCAACAGTTTGTTTTGTCCCATTTTGTTCCTCATTAGGAGATTCAGATCCAAAAAAAGTGGCTCACTGTACACATTAATACAAAACATTGGTGTCTGTAGCATATTAACATCAATCAATGTTAAACTTTGACACCTCACTGTAAAGCATCCTCGTTGAAACAGAAAGCAAAGAGGTTTATGGGAAATGCAGTTTTTTGAATAATGCTTGCACAATACCAACAGAGACCAACCCTCCTGTCCCTACGCTCATTTATTTTGAATACATCCTCATGGGTTCACAATTTCTTTGACAATGATGTTATGATGTTAAAATACACTACATGTTGCACCATTTTTAATATGACACCATCTGATGTTTAGATAATACAGAAACCTATGCTACCTTCAAATGTGTTTCCTGTTTTCACTGAAAGAGTCCATATCCTGTTGTATTCATGAAGTGTTTACTGATGTTTTCAGAAATGGCAGAGGCCATGGAAATACATTTTTCAGTAGATGGTAAATTAATACACTGTAATTTTAGTTATAGAGTTTTTCAATGCCAAGCATGTCGTGTACACGAATTCCTATGTTATAACCACAAGCTCACAAGTTCCATTTGAAGGCAGCAATGATGTCAGGTTGGTTGGAGCGTGTGCTCTTCATCCTGCCCCGCCCCATGTCTTCTGAGAGTTCAGTTTGAGGCTTGAAGCTGGGCACGGTGAGTGTTTCATGTGTGATAGACGTTGATTAGACACTGTTGAGAAGCAGAATGGTAGTAGCTGAACCGGGAGAAGAAATTTCAGGGTTAATGTAATGGGGGTCTTGTTCATCCCCGGTGTCCTCTTCTTGCTTTTGTGCTACAGTCAAGGTTAGCTTGTTCAAACTGGCTTCTAGCGTTGCCTCCGCTCCCTCTGCTCTGTCACCTGCAACACACACACAGAAACAGGGCATGTAATGGTGAATAAATTTGCATATTAAAGTAAACCAAAGGTTCCACCAACTTATCTTTGCTCAATGAAACAAAACTTTATTGAAAACCAATCACTTTCCAGTTAATTTCATCCACCTCTAGCACGATGGATATGATGCTGTTTTACAAAATGGGAAATGGGTTCAGATTCCCACGCAAACACAGAGAAACAAATTATTATATTTTGTGCTAATAGTCAAGGTTTTAGTGGACAGCTTTACTGTCTTATTTTTAAAAGGCACTTTCAGAGTTCAAGAGATAAAGACCTTTTAGAAAGTAAAGGTGTAAATAAGGTGTCCAAAATTGCTATTGGCCTTTAAAAATATACACAATATAATTTTAAACAAACCCAGGGTAAAACCTAGCTCAACTTTAATTTATACTACTTTGAGCAAATAAACTGTGTGTGAATTCTTTCTATTGACGTCACACATAGTTTTAAGTGATACTTAAACACTTCTTGGAAAGTTGTTTTTCTCTGTATCTTTTTTTTAGTTTAACATTTTGGAAAATATGCTTATTAGCTATCTTTTCCAGAGTGAGACAAGAATATTGATATCAATCTCATGTTTGTGTGTTACTTAGAGTCAGGACCTGGTTTGCCTACCTTATTATAAGTTAGTGGAGTCCATGGGACCGAGCCTAGCTCTGTCCAAAGTTCAAAAATACACCTACTAACACATCTAAACCTCACTAACTAACATGTTGTATGTAGTTTGTTTAATCCATACAAAAACAGAAATGTAAAAATGACTAGTTGTGGTTTCAGTGAAAGTTCCGTGGTTAACTTTTTCTTGGGGAACAATAGGTTGACACAGTGACTTCCTGGAGTCTTGTCACAGTGAGGCTGCCAGATTTCATACAATTGTCCATGTACAGAGGATGGATGGATGGATGGATATTATTTGCCAATGAATAGTTATAGTATGTAACTAATAAATTATATTATAGCAATTGGTCAGCTTTAGAGATGCTGGTATGCAGGTTTAGGAACTTTTGACAGAGCCAAGCTAGCTGTTTCCCCCCACTTCCAGGCTTCATGCTAAACTAGGCTAACCACATCCAGACTCAAGCTCTGTTCTTAACGCACTGACAGGAATTTGGTATTGATCTTCTAATCGCAACTTTCAGAAAGTATAAGCATATTTCAGAACGTGCTGAGCTTATTGAACGTCCCACTACAAAAATACAAAACAGTTTCAAAATATAAGATGAAAAATCATAATCAGAAGTCAACACACATATACACACACAGATGTGATGAACACAAACCTCTCTCCTGCTCGCAGTCTGGAGAGGAAGCTCCACTGCACTGGCTGCGAGGGCCCAGGAGAGGCGAGGCATGCCCGGAACTGCAAACTGAGTCTGGGTCATGAGAGCTACAGGGGCTCGCTAAGTCCAGGCCGCCGGGACAGGAGGAGGTGAGGATGGAGGAAGAGGGAGAGGAGGACAGGTAGGAGCATGAGGTGTAGAGCAAGGAGGAAGGGTAAGGGCAGGGGGTGTCTAGTGGGGTAGAGGTGGAAGGATGAGAGGAAGATGAGGAAGGTGAGGCGGGCATGGCTCGGGATGAGGAGGTGGCATGAGTGTCGGCCTCCTCCTCAGAGCTGCTACTGTGACTGCCCTCTTCGTCAATTGATACAGACACCACTGAAAAACGCACACACACACACACACACACACACACACACACATATGCACATTAAACATGCAGACACCAACAAAACAAACAACATCTCATAATGTGGGTGGATGAAGTGGATGACTATTAATTTCTAAGCTTCACTTATACTCACTTGACAGACCGTCTGACTCCATCTTGAAGTTGCTAATGTCCTCATTTCCCCCATCTCCCTCTGCACCAACGCCCTGCTCCCTGGTTCCCATGGAGCGTCGCTGGGCATGGATCTCTTCGGAGATGCTCTCTAGGTTGCGTAGTGCTGCGCGGTACTCGGCCTTAGCGACCACAAGTTTGGCCTGCCGCTCATCCACATGACGCTTCAGTTGCTATGAGAAATCAAACCCTGTTTCTTAGTAAAACTGAATTGACACATGAATTGCATATATATAAATTTGACAATTGTCTTTCCAAGAACCTGACATTTACACAGTCAAGCTCGGGGTAAGTGCTTTCGTTCCAAAGCTAACACGGCTAAGGCAACAGCAATGCTAGCAGTTCTGTGAGACTGTACAATGGAAAAGTGGTACTTTGAGTTAAATGTTGATGTTAACATGCTAATATTTTACAGGTTCACCATTTTACTTTAGCATGTTGGTATGGTAATTAACACTAAACAAAGTAGAGCTGAGGCCAAAGGCGGTGACATCCGTTTTAAAGATATTTGGTAAAAACTTATTTAAATGTTTGACCTAGTGACGGTGCTAAATGGAAAGTTCAGAGTTCACCAACGTTATTACAATTTGTCCAGAGGGGGCAATAGTATGATATTTCAGTCTGGACCAAAGTGGTAGCCGGAAGGTAACTTATAAACTACAGTGACATGAAATGGTTTGGCTAAAAGTATCTTAACGTTTAAAGTGTTTAAATACCTGCTAACATACATACCTCTAGCTGTAGATAATACTTTGCTTTCAGTTCAAAATAAGGCCTACAGGAGGAGAAAAAGAAGAAAAAGTGAGAAAGAGGGAGGGAGAAACTGTCAGTGGAGAAATGTCTAGAAAAATAACACTCCTCTATGAGCAGTCACATTCCTTGGCTCCTACAAAGGGAGCACACCCCAGCGCTGCACAACTGACACATGAAACATCTGGACTGCATCAGATGACATAAACGTAGCCCCGCTTTCTCACACACAAACACACTCACACAGAGCGAGGCCCAAGCAGGGGGAAAAGAAGAGGAAACATTCAGAGGGGAAACAAAGGCTCAGACCTAGATTTGTTGATGGAGCGTTTGAGTTTCTTCTCTAACTGCCTCATGTGGCTGATGGAGGAATTGTAATTGGATGCCGTTTTCCTGTGTTCAGCCTCGCTCCGTGTTCTCGCCTGCTCGGCCTCCATCACCTGAAACAATCAAGAAAGGTTTATTTTACCTGTATGACCCAAGCAAAAGAACAATCATATAATGACTGCTCTGTACCCTCTGTGTGGCATGGTTGAGCATTTCCTGCCAGGCAGAGTCAAACTGGCGGCTGTCCTCCTCCAGCAGCCTCTCCTCGGCCAAGGCGATGGTCTCCTTGGCTGCACGCAGGATCTCCACCGCCCGCTGGAACTCCTGAGTGGCCTTTTGTGCTTCAACCTGGGCCTAGAGTTCAGAGAGAGAAGGGTGGACATCAAATGTGATAGCTACAAGTTTCCTGCTTGGAAATACTACTGACACTTTCAGGTGTTAAATATTTCTGCTGTTGAGTTCAGGGTGATTTCACTTAATTTTGATGTCATGAAAAGTGATATGTGGGAAAAAACTGACAGAGAACATAAATCATAGCATAGTGACAGCTTCAAACCACTTAAAATTCCCTCTTTGGTTATTAATTTCAACCAGCAAGTAGGCCCGGCGTTTGTTCTCACATAGTGCAGCAGCAGTTTCCAGTGTGTGTCTGTGTGTGTTTTCTGACCGAAATTTCCTCTGGAGGAGCCATGGTCGATTCGTTATGACAGCCATAGAGGGATGAAGAGATCTTGGTATCGCACACACATATATACGCACAGAAAGACAACTGTGCCTTGATCCAACAGACAAACAGAAGCATTGTCACTAAGAAAATCTGACACTCTTGTCAGTGGGCTCTGCCAGCCCACGGTCACAGTCAATAGGATGATTATTCCCATCATCCTGGGCCTACTCAGATGCTTAAGTCAAGCCTCAGACCGACATGACTTAAAGGTCAGCGTATTGGCTGACTAGCGAGATTAAGCAATTGCAATAACTCCAATCAGATTTTCTGGAATAAAAAAAATTATATTTTTTCTTGGGAAGAGAGCTGACGACATCACCAGGATTTAATGTCAACATTGGGGCCTCAGATAATAATGTCTATAACAATTAACATGGCTTTCAAGTAAAAGTACAGAATGAAAATAAACCTAAAAACACACAAGCTACATGCTTTTTTTCACAAGACCTTGTTTCAAGAAAAAGCAACAGTATAGAATTTAGCTGCTGCTGTGATACCTCCACATGGCATGCATATTGATTATGATGTTAGATTTTGGAATGTTCTACCTCTACATATCTAACATAAATCACAAACAGAAGAAACAAAACCACTTCCTCGTCTTCCTACCGAACATGCAGACTTTCATTTTAAGAAACTGAAATGGTTTGTACTAGGCAAAAACGTTATAGCGAACACATCTCTGAACAATTCTGTTATCTGTTCTCATTTCACTTGCATCAGAGACTTCCAAAATTATGCAGCAACGGGCAGTCCCACTGATACTTTCCCCCAACCCTTTGAAAGCTTTATGGAGTTCAAGTACATTTTCTTAAGTGTGTAAGTCAATTGGTTCCCTTAAAGCTGAAGGTGGATCAGTTGTTTTATGGCTTGTGTAACCTTGGACATTTTATAACATACCCTGTCTGCCAGTATGCCCCTTGTCCTGTTTTAACTGTATTTTCAGTTTGTATTAACCGTATAGAAACAAACTTGCTGGTCTAGTTTGTTTTTCTATCTTTGAGTATTTTGAATGGATTATTGTATGCCATTGTTGCAGCTAAATGGCCATTTATAACTATGAAATAAAGCCATCCATTCATGTGAAAACTATAAACCCTTTCACAGTTTAGAGTGTTTCCTCAAATCAGTAGACGACAGGAAAAAACCTGATACCAGTTTAAGTTACCAGGTTCTTTATTTCCTCTGTCTTAACTTGCTAAGAGGTGTTTTTAGAAAAAGAGCAAACTGAGTTATAATAATTAGCGATTAGAAGCCTATATTCACTGTGTGCATTAGACGTCTGAGCTTTTAGGGTTTTGACACATGTTACTCTGTGTGTAATAAGAGGGATGGCACCAAAATGCTCGCAGACTATAGTAGATAGATATTGGAACATGCTAACAAACATCTGTTGATTTGTGGCGTCTTAGAGCAGCACAACAAGGTGTAAACACAATATTATCATATTACCACCGTATAAAGTTATTATGGCAAAAGTGTTAGCAAACAGTTGCCTATTTACTAGAAGCAACAGTCCTGTTTCTGGCCACCTAGGGAATGTTAGTCTAATCTACAGTACTATTCACTCTTGTTTTGGTTCCGTTTTTGATCTCTATCAAAATCTTAAGGGAAATATATGGCTCTTTAAGTGCTATATGTTGTTCACCTAGTTGCTAACTTTGTCTGCCTGGCCAAAAAGCATATGTGCTGGTGGGTTTATCAGGGCTTCTTTGTTGAAATAGTTGCATCTTGAAACAATGGACATTTTAAACATATTAAATACACCAGGAGTTGAAGGGAACTGCCGAGTAGGGTCACAATCATCTGTGCGTTTGTAAATACAAGCCACATATTTCACATTAAAACAGACTTCCAAAAGGTCAGCAGATCTCTCTCAGCTGTTACACACTTTTTCTCACGGCCTTCCCTTGCTTTATGTCACATTAACCTCTGTAACACGACCCCCTTCACTGTCAGCCATGTTTATGACAAAGGGTCCAACAGTGACGTGAGAAAGCACAGATCTGCATCGTCTCCCACAGATTGTAGAAACTCTACGAGCTGGCGTCTTTTGTGTCGCATTGTTGTGATATCTGAGCGTTGCAGGGGTTAGATATGCTATCCAAGGTTGTCAAGACCCCTTCCAGAAGGCAAAGAGGTAGAGGAAGGGAGCAGGAAGATAACAGTTGCTTTTTGCATGCAATCTGTTAGTTTGACTGGCAAAGATGAATCCCTCCTCGTTGTCCCTTGTTATGACCCATTTCCCAGGCTCAGAGAAGAGAGGGGGCGCAGGGAAGACAGGAGGAGGCTGACGGATACTTGATGAGGAGAAACCATCAATGGCTTGTCAAGCTGGAGATAAAAAGTCACACAAAAGACAGAGCAGCAGCACACTTCCTTTCTCATGCAGGGTTAGTGTTTATTCATAGTGCTGTCAGTACCCACAATATCTGACTGCGTCTGAGGCAAACAACATGATGGTTTTCGTCTGAAATACCACAACACGCTGTCACCTCCTCCTACGCCTGTTCATATCAATCCTACTAAAGGGGGCTTTTGTATATCTGTGTGCGTAACTGCGCACATGGATCATTTTTATTTCATGTGTCAGACAGTCACTCCGTCTGACACCTCTCTACCCCTTGTCTCTAGACATTCACCCCATTTACAGTTTTCGGGAGGTGAGACGTGGAGGGTGAAGAGGTAGAAAGAGGTGACTGAAACAGGAGAAAGACAGACGGACAGACTGACAGGCAGTGGCACAGAAGAGGATGCTGGGTAAAAAAGGACAAAAGATAGGACAGTACAGGCAAATTCCTACACACCCCCCAAGTCTGTTGGAATGTATGGGGGAAAACATGGGGGTTGGGAGTTGAGACTGGCTTATGGGTGGGGGTAGGTACAATATTGTGTGTGTGTGTGTGTGTGTGTGTGTGTGTATGTGTGTGTTCTGGTAGGGTCAGTGAGGGTAAAGCATTTGAATCCCTTTAAAGTAGGTCATATATTAAATATTAAATATCCATCCATAAATCATTACCAGACAATACGCCAGTTTAACTTGAGGCCTTCATCGGCTTTGCTCTATTAAATCTATCTCCTGATCACACACACACACAGACAAGTGAGGTCCCATCAAAATTCAAAACCCCCCAGTAATCCCCGTCTGTCACGTGTCAGAAGCAGATGCCACTGGCAGGTAGTTTGTCGTATTCCAACAGAGACAAGAAGGGACACACACACACATATACATAATCTATTTTAGTTTTACAGCTCAGCTCTGACACACAAATGTCAGCCTTCTGATGAAAGACTCATGCGCTTCTTCCTTACTGGCTGAGAAGAAGGGTTCTGGACACTACATTTCTGGTGCTAGCCAATCAAATGAAAGCCTTATCAGGGTGGGGCATTTAGACAGTTAAAGACATGACCCCTCTGGAGAGGGAACAACACAGTTTAGTGCACTAACCAGTGGGGAAGTTGCCCTACTTTGCATCTACCTGCAACAGTGCAGTAAGCATGGAAACGCACAAACCTCTCAGTTGCAGCAAAGGAAGCAAGTAGACAGATTATGAAAAATATGACAAGGCAAGACGTTTCAGTGCAACTCAGACAACTCCTCTTGCCCACACCGAGCTGGTGTGTGTGTGTGTGTGTGACACTATCTTAGCACACAGAGGTAAGACTGAGTTTAAAAATAGACATCACGTGTTTGTGCTCCCTTTAAGTAGATATACGCTGAGCTCTTTAAACTTCTCATTGCTAATCCACAGTAAGCCTGCCCTCAAACACTCTGTCTACCGACCTCAGAGTCACTCCAGCTCTCTTCTGTGAATATGTGTGTGTGTGTGTGTGTGTACCTGTCTTGCTACTTTGCGGGCTTCCCAGTAGGGTTTGGAGTCGTCCACAGCCCGACCGATCCTCTTCACTTGCTCGTCAAGCTTCACTGTTGCTTCCACCAGCACCACGCGAAACCGCTGACGACAGTCCTACACACATACACACAAATGTATCAATCAACTTACAGTCATAATACTGCTTTTCAAAGTGGTTGTGAATTTGGAAACTGGAGACTGCTGTCCGAAATTAGGAGGTATACAAATTTTTAGCCACACTAGAAGTGTGGTTTGTCGGTCTGTCTGTCGATCTCGGTCCAGACTGTCACTTTCTACATACATTCATTGTCCCCAGAGGATTAATCCTACTGACTTTGGTGATACCCAAACATTCCACATAGGGCCATCATCAAGTCAAACTTTTACTTTTTCCAGCACTGAATGAATGACATTCACCATCAGCCTAATTTGCAAATGTGAGCATGCCTTTAAACTAAGACGATGAACATGGTTAACATACCTGCAAAGCCTCTGCACGTTAGCATTGTCATTGGTTGTTGTTGGTTGAGCAAACCTTATATACATTCTTTGGTGGGGAAATCATGATCTTGAAACTGGTATAACATAAGTGGCAACATCTGTGTGTTTGTGTGCGTGTGTGTGTGTGTGTGTGTGTGTGTGTGTGTGTGTGTGTGTGTGTGCACTTTTTGGCATAAAGCCCAAGGTGGCACTGTGACAGTAGACTTGTTATTCATAAATTAGGTCTGTTATCATCTTGTCTTTATGGCAGGGCTACTTCAGGCCATCTGTTTGCATGTGTGTGTGTGTGAGTGACAGTGTACAGTTGTGTCTCTCCTTTCCAGAAAGGAGTTTGAAAGGCAGCAGCACCTGCATCCTGTTCATAAAACTGACGAGACTGCAAGAGAGGGTAAACGAGGGAAAAGGAAGAGGGCGCTATGGGAAGCGCACTTCCTGTGACATCATTATATTTCCTGACTTCCTGTACCTGAAAAGAGATGGTGACACAGCATACAGTCTGGGAGGTATATTCTGTTTGCCTTTGGTCAAGTATTGTAGTTACTTAGTGATGGCATACCCTCTTGGCCTTGCTGTCTCTTTAGCTCTACCACACACAATCTTAGATCTCTGCACACGAGAGGTTTCCGTTGGCAGAGTAGAGAACCTCATCTCTGAGCAGGGATTTAACCTCATTGCCTCAGCTTTTCCTGAATCCTCTGAATCTACTGCACATCGTCCTTAATCAAGTCCAGCCTGCTTTTCACATTCTTCAGCCCCTGACTTTCATTCTGCTTCACGATGAATGGCCTTCTTTCTTTTTCTGTTTGCCTATGCCTGTGTATTTATATCTGTTACTCTACTGACACACAACTGTATAGCCAAATATATATGGCTAAAGCAGTGGGAAAATGTGCAGTGATCTATAATAATTATCCAGTATTTAGCTGGAAATCATGAAGCAACATATAACAATGGTTGCAACATTGAGAGGCGTGTATACGGACTCCTCTCCCTCTGGCTCTGTCTGTTGTAATTATTCCAGCACTGGTTTGTGGTGTTCAGACATGAGTGAAGGTCTAATGAGAAACAGAAGAGGCCTACTTTGAGGAAAAGAAAAACCACAGCTTGCCTCTGGAATGTTTTTACTTTTGCTGAACAGTAACCCTTCTGGCATTCTTTTATATCCATGTGAGTGCTGTAAAACAAAACTACCATCCATCTTCCGGCTGTTCCTCATTGTATTTTACATCCTTTTCCTCTTTGGAAGGGTTTGTTTTTTAAGGAATGCTGAGGGAGTTGCAGGAAAACGAGGACAGCACTTGAGGTTTAGCTTTCTTCAAATGTGCCATTCAAATATTATAGTTAACATTCATATCATAGTTCTGCCTCTTGCAGCACTGACAGATCATACAGTGCAGTTTGTAGAGTGACAGTTGCTGCTTCACATTTTCCCTCAGACGCAGCTCCCGCATTTAGAAAATTTCCATCTTTGCAAGACATTCCATGTGAACTGTCTCTATGCAGTGGCCTCACATTCCAAAGCACAGTGGGAACAAGATGAATTATTTCACAGCACGGACACGATTTCTCACTTGTTTAGAGCAAAACATAAGATTTTAAGTCTGAATGTGAAACTTGATTGCTCCTTGAGATGGGTGATTGGCAGTGCAACTCAGCCATGGCCCTGCAGGGAGAGACTGTAACGCTGATGATAACGATGTTGGTGGTTGGTGTTTCGTCTTACCTCCAGCTCGCTCTCCCAGCGGTTAATGTCATCTGTGGACTGATTTAACTTCTCCAGCTCTCCCTGTGTACAGAAAACATGGCATGCATGGAACAGCAAAGAGAGAGAGAGAGCGAGAGAGCGAGAGAGTATAGTTAAACAGATTGTGTGTCTGGAGGCTAAACTGTGTAACTTGTGTTTCCCAAATTACTGAGCATGCAGTGTGTGTGTGTGTGTGTGTGTGTGTGTGTGTGTGTGTGTGTGTGTGTGTGTGTGTGTGTGTGTGTGTTTACTAACAAAGCGTTAAAGGGACAAATATTAAATCTATTTATGAACACCTTCAAACATTGCATTGCATGACTACAAAGCACAGTTGACACATTCAGTTAACACTTAATAATTTTAAGTGAAAATGCAATTGCTACAATATAATAGTAATAGAATAAAGTGGTAATGTTTGAAATTTTACTGGCTTTTACTGGCTAACTATATTATCAATATTTTTATCCCGCACAGTTTTTTTCACTGGGTTCCACGTTTTCATCTCAATGTCACTTTCACCTCCACATCTGGATCTATTTAAACAAACAAAAATCTAACCTGGATTCTTGGATCCACTTCTTCTTCCTCCTCAGCACAGTCCTCCTCACAATTATTCCCATTTTGTAAAGGATCCATTTTCAATAGCCTATATCTGGAGATTTTTGGCAAAAGAAAACGAGGGTCTCCACTGCAAACAAAGCGCGACCCCGGGGTACTGGACAGCAAGGGTGTCCAGCAGTGATCTGCCCACACTAACCTTTACACTGTGAAAATTGCATGTTTTAGGCTTTTAAAGGTTTCAGTGCGTTTAAAAGGAGTCCGCTGTCTGCACAGCAGCGCGTCTGGGAGCACTGTAGAGGATAACAACCTCAGGGATCGCCAGCAGACCAACTGTGGAAAAGAAACTAACTATAATGATCAGTAGGACTACTTCTGGTTTGGGGTTTCAAAATAAAATCTCATTTAGCGTGGCAGTTGGCTTTTAAGGTAAAATGTGGGCAGGTTAGAAATTGATGTCTAAAATAGTTTATACTACATCAAACAACCTTGTCAAATAAAGAATACTTGTCTTATCATCATCTTACTTATTTTTATTGCCTGTCTTCCATTTAACTTAGGCTATCCCAAACCTGATTTTAAGTGATCCTTAATTTCTTTTCGTTAAAATATATTAATTATAATACCTTTATTT